>NC_056726.1:1091138481-1091198914 GCF_019279795.1 Protopterus annectens
TGTCAGTTTTAATATAAAAAGGTTCCAATGATAAAAAATTATTTTCTCCTTTGTACTTCAGGAACTAATCAACATGCAGTTAAATAGAAGAGGCTGGTAACAGACATGCCTTTCCTGGCAAAATCACCAGAGTTGAAACAAAGGGCAAGATAGATGAATTAGATGCATTTGAAGTGGATGAAATGCAAGTGGTAGACACCAGACTGCAACAAGGCTTATATGGAGTATATGGCAAGTAAAAGTATAATGATGTGGTGCTTGTAAATGCCAGGAAATGACAAATAAAAGATACATTTTGTGGTTTAAAGAAAAAGAGGAATATAGGGGCTGAAAGCATATCTCAAGGACATTGTAGACAAAATAAAAAGGAATTAAGTTCAGGAGAGTCTGTTGGCGAAATACCCGATGCAAAGAGTGAGAAAGATAGAGAGTTAAAAAAACTGTCAGTTCTTCCACCAGCATGACCAAAAGCCAGGAACTGCAACTGTGACTGTTTAGTAAGTATCATCAAGTATCATCACTGCCCAAGTAGGTTAAAAGGACCAGATATAGGAGGGCAGATGGAAGCACTTCGATTTAATAAAGTCACTTGGCATATTTACTACATATTATTTAAATTTTGCTTTCATGGTCCTTTAATCTGCTTGGGCAGTGACAATACTTTCTACACAGTCGCAGTTGCAGTTGCCAGTTTTTGGTCATGCTAGTGGAATAACTGGCAGGGTTTTTAGTTTTCCTTTGGATATGGCTCCCAGAGAGAGAGTTGGTAATAATCATGAAGTAAGGGGCCACTGGCAGAAAGAGGAAGACACAGAAAAGAGTTTTTGAAGGAGACAGGCAATGCTAGGATGAAGTCACAATACTTAAAGCTGAGAAAGGCTGTAGAGCAAAGGATGTACAATAAAGCATATAAATAATGTGTTTTCTTTCTCTGTTGTTCTAGTATTTGAGATGTAATGCTCAGGACCATTTCCTGATGAGAAAAAGTTGGTCAAAGTTCTCAAGTTAACAGAGAGACTAAGGAAGATAGAGAATTGGAATTAGGAAAAGAATGGAGAAGTACATGAGATGATGTAGAACAGTTTTCATACATCATGAAAATGAAGAGTGAGAAGACAAAGAAAGAGAGATGAGCATTCAAAGGGACACTCGCCTTCAATCTGTGAAGGAAAAATAGAACTAAAGCACAGCAGTCTTTTTGGAATGTAAATGTAATATATGGACAGCAGTGACTGCTCTGAGAAATCAACAAAAAGATAACTGTTACAAATTTTTGTGACATCAGAAAATGAAATAACAGAGAACTATGACTTTCGGATCATAACCAAATTATGTGTTCAAGACATGGATGTCAAGAACATTTAACAAGTTAGTTATCAGTGGAGACACCTTATCATAGTTCTTTGTAGCACATGAAACTTCAGCTGCTCCATTGTACTACTAGTTCTAGAGGAAGTGTGAAGTGATCTACAGCTTTGAAAACTGAAGCGAAGTGTACTCTGAAGGAATAACCGATTTTAAAATTCAGTCTGCCTTTTTGTAGGTCAGTACAAAGTGTTTTCTAAAGTTGTTACAATCTCTCAAGGCTGTAAAAGGTGGTGGCTGTGTATGCTCTAGTTTGAGACTACAGCAATGCAGCTCTAAAAGGTGCATAACAAAACACTTTTTAAATTAGGGAGGTACATAACAAGGCTTCTTTTTTTTTCCAATTTCAGAGCATAATCAGCATACTTCATGTATTGCAACATTGTTATGCACTTTTTAATGCTATTATTATCTAGTACTGTGCTGTCACACAAACATCATTCACCATAGAACTACACCAGAAAAAACTACAAACAAAACACTGAAACACTAAAACGCATTTACTGCTACCAAAGCCAAAAAGTGTGACACAGTGAAGTGTCTAACTGCTTTTAAAGCTGCTGATTAATGAAAGGTGCATGTTAGAAAAATATGAATTAATGTGTGTATGCTTAATGCCAATTAATAATCAAGTGAATTAATACGCTTTTCATTCTATTTTTCATGCACTATGTTATATATAAATTGAGTTTCATATGAGACTGAAAAAGATGCTTTTTTGAAAACTGCAGTATGCTTTCTGAAACTTGCAAGATGCCCTCTGACCTAGTAACTGCTAGCACAGCAATATTCATGTTTATGCCTTTTGGAAATGTACTTGAGATGCAGGTGCTTATCTGCTAGGTCAGGAATGAATGAATGAACAATACTATATTCTGTAAATGTAATGACTTTAGACAATCAGCTCTGTTCGAACCATGAGAACTCATGCAGCTGCAGTAACTTAGAGATAAAGTGAACAAAGGATTATTAGAGAAATGAACTGTTAGCATTGTGCTTGAATTAGCCATAGTACCTTGAATGGTAACATAGCATGTATCTAACTGGTAGTAATCAAGGCTATGTTGTTTTCCTCAGGAAGTTTCACATAAAAATTGATAAATCAGCAGAAATTCATGGGAATGATGGTCAGCAGATGATGATGAAAAAGGTGGTAATCTGTTACGTCAGCTTGGTAGGCCATGTCTAGTTAGTGAATGTATAAAAATGAAAGTATTTCCTGTTTCTGGTTAGACAAACTCTGTAATAGCACGTTTTTGTCTCCTTCCTGCAAGATTAAAGTGCCTTAACCTGAACCTACCATGTTTTGATCATTTTTAAAGTATAATTTTCTTTTGACAGTTTGGTCCTTCAGACCGGAATGTACCTCTCGTTCTAGGCCTAGGTCAGAATTGGGCCCGGTGGCATGCATCAGTACGGAGAAGAGGCCAAATTGGCTCTTCTGTTTTGAAAGACCTCCGACTGAATTGTCGTTCGAAAGAGGCCAGCCACTGTTTCTGATCTGGGATTGGAGGATGAGTCAACGATCCGGTGGATCAACTCACGGAGGGTCAGGTAAGGAGGAATTACCTTATTTCTGTTTTAAGATCAGGGACTAGTTACAGAACTGTTTTTGTCAGGTAGATTTGCATGTGCAGATCAGGGACAAAAAAGGGGTTACTGTTTTTGGTCATAGATCAGGGGAAACAAGATAGGTAGGCAGTTATTCTAGATATACTGTGAAAAGGTATTGTGGTACCACGTGATAAAAAGGGTTACGTAACAATTTGCAGCTTAGCTAAGGCAACAATGGGAAATATATGCAATTACAGTGTGCCGACAATGTTAAGTATTATTCAAAATGGGTTGAAAAGTATAAATTCGATGGTAATTTAGATAAACTTGCACTTATGAAACTCGTCAAGCAACAAAAAACAGATGCAAAGGGGAAATTAAAAAATCAACGACAATTAGGAGTACCTCAGGTGCATAGGTGGCTTGAGGAAGCAAATCACAGGGAACAAAAGATCAAAAATTCAAAAACGATGTTCTTAGACAAAGAAGATAATAACTTGGTAATAGCAACGGCCCCTCCTTCGCCCCCTCCGCTTCCCTTACCGGAATATGAAGCGAGTGGACAAGCTGATCCACCTCCGCTATACCCAGCTGTTTCCACAGCATCAAAACCATTTGTCAGGGATCCTATCGAGACAAGGTCTCGAACACGTGACTTAAGAAGGGAGATTGAACTATGTGAAATAAATAGGAATTCACATGCTATGAGTGAGGAAGAAATATGTCCTCTCATAGAAGTACCAAATCCTCAGGCAGGACAGGATCCAACACTTTTAGTTTACAGACCATGGACACCGGAAGATATCTGGAAAGCCACAGTGGGAATTCCCCATCCGAAAGTGAATTTTCAAAAATTTTTAGAAGACTTACAGGGTATGAGATTAAGTTACCATTTAAATGGAGAAGAGGTAGAAAAAGTAGTTAGACAAATTGTAGGTCCAGATTGGCACATGATCAGTGGCGACTGGAATCCTCGTGATGCACAACTTAGACCACTCCCACATACTAATGCAGAATTGGATGGCAGAGTGAAAGGTCTGACAGACCGAATCTCTGAAAAGTGGAAGCCTAGGGCTGATTGGACTTGCATTAATCAGTGCATTCAACAAGAAGGTGAAACAGTTGATAGATATTATGCTAGATTGCTAGAGTGTTTTAATAACCACTGCGGAATGCAGGTACCGGAAAACCAGACACAAGATTCCCCTTATGAGCAACAGTTGAAGAATGCATTTTTGAAGGGTAGTATAACTCCCATTAGCAGCTTTATCACAAAGCACATGGTAGATCACCGTACGAGTAGGTTACAGCCATTACTCGAATATGCTAGGCATGCAGAGAGACATGTCAATAGCAAAAAGAAAAAGAAAACCCAAGTATTTTCAGCAGAAGATGGGTCAGAAGTATTTGTAGTACAAACTGGGAGAAAGGGTAAGAAAAATACCCAGGGAAATAAACAATCTGACAAGCGATCAGAAGATTTTGAAGAAAGGAAGAAAAAAGGTGAATGTTTTAAATGTGGGAAAAAAGGACATTTAGCAAGGGACTGCAGGCTAAATAAGAAGGCGACAACAGAACATAAGGAGGATGAGGAATGACTATATGATAGTCAGGAATCATTAAATGGAAATAAACAGGAAAAGACAAGTACAAATGTGATAGCAAGGGTAGAGGATGTGATAGAAGGGGTAGAGGATGAACATGAATTTGCAGACACTGAAGAAAATTACATTTTGGACTTAGCTTTATTAAGCCTAGAGCTTTACTTAGCAGATATGAAACCGGAAGTGACGCTTCTGGTAGAGGGGAGGGAAGTAAAATTTTTATGCGACTCAGGGGCTTCACGGACCCTGATACACCCTTCCAAATTACCGGAAGATTCAGAATCACCAGACTATATACTAGTGAAAGCAGCTAATGGACAGCTGTATTGGGAGCCACTCTCCCATGACATTACGATAACAGACCCCATTTCAAGAATGACCCAGGAAAAGTAAAATTGTAGTTTCTGCAAAATGCCCAGTAAACCTTTTGGGTAGAGACTTAATGCAGATGTTTGGCATAGCCGTAGTTCCAACCATGCAGGGTATGGAGGCACAGCGACAAATGGATACTTTTGTGGTGCGACCGGAGGGTGAGACATATTATTGGTACAGCCAGGACTTGGTTACGACTGGTCCAGGGGCAGTAACCGAAGAACTGATGAACGTAGCCATCAGTAAGTCCCCCTCCCTCGACATTGACAAACGGCATTTGTTGCATTGTACTCTATATTACTGTAATAGACCAGGACCTGATAAAGAATATGAGCAGGAATTGTTTCAAAACCATGCAAATAAGCTAGTATTACGGAACTTGTACTGGGACACAGAAGAAAACAGTGTAGTGAGCTGTTCATTGCTCCAGGAATTTTTAGCACTTTACAAATCTAATCGATTGCCACATGTTATCTTAACTAAGAACAGAAATTTGAAATGGGCAGACTTAGGAGAAAAAGTCACAAGGTGGGAAAAGCAGACAGAATTAGAACTCTCCGAACAAGGAGTACAGAAACAGAAATTAAATTGGATAACACAGACACACCCAGCTGTGCACTCACAGGCTAGTGAGAATAGATGAGTATTACTCTTATTGGAAGAAGAGGAAAAAGCCTTGCAGAACATACCAGAGACTCTCTGGTCAACAGGGAAATCAGATGTAGGACTTGTACAAACAGCAGGACCAGTAACTATCATGCCAAAGTCAGCATTTAGACCTCAGAAAAGACAGTATCCCTTGAGAAAGGATGCAGAGATAGGGATTAAACCTATAATAGCAGCCTTACTTAAGGAAGGAGTCTTGATAGAATCTCCTGATTCACCATGTAATACACCCTTATTTCCTGTCAGGAAAGCAAACAGGGAATGGCGTATGGTCCAAGATTTACAAACTGCAAATGATGCAGTTATACCCAGGGCACCAACGGTGCCAGATCCACACACTTTACTGAACGATTTGAAACCTCAGCAAAAGTATTTTTCTGTGGTAGATATTAGTAATGCATTTTTCTCAATACCGATACACCCCGACAGCCAACATTGGTTTGCATTTACATTTCAGGGGAAACGGTATACATATACGAGATTACCACAGGGATATTGTGAAAGCCCAACAATATTTGCACAAGAAATGGCAAGCAACCTGGCGGGATTTATCCCACCTTAAGGTAGTCATATTCTACTTTATGTAGAAGACATTCTGCTGGACACCCCCACCCAGTAAGAATGTAAAGAGGACACCATAGCATTATTACAGTTTCTAGCTAACCAGGGACACAAAGTAAATAAATCAAACTACAACTTTGGAGAAAACAAGTTAAGTACTTAGGATATGTAATATCCAAAGAGGGTAGAATACTAGACGAAGAGAGAAAAACAGCAATATTACAAGCACCTAGACCAACTGCCAAGAAGGAAATGATGTCCTTCCTGGGAACTACTAATTTTTGTCGGAGTTGGATACCAAATTATGCTTTGGAATCTGCTCCACTGGCTAATTTAATATTCAAAAAGCCGATGGCAGCACAGGAATTAATACAGTGGACACCAGAAGCAGCTTTCTGCAAACTGAAACAACTGATAGCATCATCCTTAGTTTTAGGATTACCAAACTATCATAAGCAATTTTTTCAAACTGTAGACTGTAAGCAGGGATATATGACATCAGTGTTGACACAGCAGCATGGGGACAAGCAACGCCCCATAGCTTACTATTCATCACAGTTAGACCCAGTGATGCGTTCCCTGCCCCACTGTGTACAAGCAGTAGTTGCAGCTGCAATGGCAGTGCAGGCTTCGGCCTCAGTAGTGTTATTCCACCCTCTCACATTGAGAGTGCCTCATGCAGTCGCAATCATTTTACTGCAAGAAAAAGTAGCATATCTTTCTCCTGCTAGACATCTTTCCTGTATGACTATACTGTTGAGCCAACCTCATATGACAAGTGAACGATGCACAACTTTGAATCTGTCAACTTTGCTCCCAACCCCTGCAGATGGCAAACCTCACTGCTGCCTGCAGGAGATTGAGCAAAAAACATTACCTAGACAAGACCTTACAGATGTTCCCTTGGATGATGCCGAGGTGACATACTATGTGGACGGCTCATGCAGGAGGGGTCCTACAGGACAGATCCTAGTGGGGTATGCAGTCATTTCTGATACTGAAACTTTAGAAGCAAAATCCTTACCACATAATTTATCTGCACAAGCTGCAGAATTGATTGCCTTGACAAGGGCATGTACCTTAGCAGAAGGTAAGAAAGTGAATATTTATACTGACAGTCAGTATGCTTTTTCTACTGTACATGTTTTTGCGCAGCAGTGGAAAAATAGAGGAATGATAACATCTACTGGTAAACCAATTAATCATGCGCAATTCATTTTAGATTTGTTAGACTCTATTCAGTTACCTTCAAAAGTAGCTATTTGCAAAAGCGTAGCTCATACAAAACAACAGGACAGGATTTCAAAAGGTAATGTGCGGGCTGATACAGCTGCGAAGCAGGCAGCTTCAGCCTCAGAAGCTTTTCATTTGAGTGAGGAATTACAACCCTCTGAGATTTTAGACTTAGAAATGTTAAAAACAATGCAGGCACTTACTACAAATGTAGAAAAACAGAAGTGGATAAAACGAGGAGCAATCCTTGAAAAGGGACTGTACATCTCCAAGGAAAAGAAACCAATTTTGCCATCTAATTTGTTTAGATATGCAGCTTTGTTGAGCCATGGGCAGAGCCATGTCTCAACAGGGGGGATGGTACAGTTAGTGAATCGAGTGTTTACAACCTATGGATTTACAAACTACACAAAAAATTTTTGTGCAGCATGCCATGTTTGTAACAAGCATCACGCACAAGGGGCATTGAAGCCTAAGCAAGGGAGTTTCCCTACACCACCGTATCCATTTCATACTATTTGTATGGATTTCATAGAACTAAATAAATGCGAGAATAAGAAGTATTGCCTTATCATTATAGATATGTTTTCCAAATGGGTGGAAGCTTTTCTGACTAAAAATCCAGATGCAGCTACTGTTGCAAAGGTCCTTGTTAAAGAGATTATACCCAGATTTGGTATACCGGAAAAGATTTATAGTGATAACGGTACACATTTCGTGAACCAAACAGTGCAACAACTTAGTCGTTATTTTGGAATATCGTTAAAGAATCACTGTGCTTATCACCCCCAATCTGCAGGGTTAGTGGAGAGACATAATGGGGTATTGAAGAACAAACTTAGGAAGCTGATGACTGAAATACAAAAGAACTAGGTGCACTGTTTGCCTTTAGCACTGTTGAGCATGAGAACTGTTCCAAATGCAAAGGGATTGACTCCTTTTGAAATTTTGTTTGGGAGGGCATATTATACACCTCAGTGGAAACCTCTCATGTCTGCAGAGCAAGAGGCTGACAGTTCACTTGCAGGGTATATGAGACGATTTTTGAATAACAAACTTTTGCAGTTAAATTCTGTTTCAGATAAAGAGCAACCGAAATCGGAAGCACCAGTAGCCCCAGGCACTTGGGTCTGGGTGAAGATTGTGAAGCGAAAGAATTGGAGTTCTCCTAAGTGGGAAGGACCGTACCAGGTACTACTGTCGACACCCACTGCAGTCAAGATCACGGAGCGAGCTTCCTGGATTCATTTGACGCACTGTAAACTGGTTAAGAACTTTGAATTGGACAAAAACTTTGTTACCGTTATACAACGAGGACATAATGGCCAGGTACAGAGTGAATAGAGACATTGAGCAATCTCAGAAAACTTGTATAATCATTTTAATAACTGTGCTAATCACACTGATCTTTTTGTTGTGGCCACTTCTTTTTCCTGCCATGAAAGTTGAACTGATTAAACGTAATGAACCAAACATAGACTGGCATCCAAACTTTAACACTTATCAGGCAATTACACGTGTGTATGCTGAGACTTTTAATGTTTCAAACTGCTGGGTCTGCACGGCCATACCAACAGCATACGGGGGTTTACTGATGACTGCTATCCCCCTAGGGGTCAATGAGACCTGGGAAAATCTGTTTTTTGACACAGTTGCTATTAAAGCACATGATAAGGTAGCACTATATTTGCCTGTTACACAAAAAGGAATTGTATGCTTTTACAAAAATGATACCATCCAAGTAGGATGGAGCAAGTGTAATGTTACAGTACAGTATAAATGTTATAGAAAACCAAATGATTTAGGTGGATCTTGTAGTACAGATTATGACTCATTTCTGAAATCTATGCATAAAACTCTTGACCAGGTACAACGTAATCCTGTACTTTTCAAACAGTTATCTGTAATAGATAGGAAAATGTTTCATGCAGGGCAGTCATTTCGTAACAAAGTAACCACTAAACTGGAGGACTGTTATTTTGTGTGTGGTAAAAAAGCATATAAATGGTTACCTGAGAATTGGTCTGGCAGTTGTTTTTTGGGGTATCTGGTCCCGGCCATCCGATACACTGCAGTTTTGCCTCAGGGAAGTATTCAAAATACCCGAGATGTAACCAAAAAGACTGTTAAAAAACCTGAGAATCCAGTGGGACGAATCGAAGCAGGCTGGAAAGACCATCGTGATGTGGGAACCAAACTGACGCACATGGACTTGAGTGATGCTGTCATATCCTGGGCAGGTATATTACCTGCATATGGTGCAGTTAAATCGATATGGGAGCTGCGAAAACTGTCAAAACTTCTCGAAGTAATGAGTAATGCGACTTTTTCTGCTCTTGAACTGATAACTGATGAACTGAATGCCATGAGAACTGTAGTACTTCAAAACCGAATGGCTCTTGACTTCACCTTAGCGGCGAGGGGTGGGATGTGCGCTTTAATCAAAGAAGAATGCTGTGCGTTTATTCCTGATCACCAGCATGAAATTAACGATCATCTTGAGGTGATTCAGCAAGTGTCGGCCATGACCAAACCAGGCCCAAACCCTCTGACAGACTTTTTCCAGAGTGTATTTGGGGTGTGGGGTTCCATCCTAATGAACATACTGATTGCCATTGGGGTAGGGTTACTCCTAATAGGAGTTTGTGTTTGTTGTGGAATCCCCTGCATGAAGAAATTAATCAAAGAATTCATAGATATATCAGTATCTGAGACTATGTATCAAAGTACTGAATTTGAAGAACTGCTAGAATGCGAAACACTTTCATAAAAGTTCAAACTGAATGACTTTCTTAACTGCAAATCCTGAGTGGAAGAGGTTAGGAAAAGAAGCAAACTGTTTATTCTTTTTTGAAAATAGAATTAAAAAGTATTAACAGGAGGGAAATGTTAGAAAAATATGTATTAATGTGTGTATGCTTAATGCCAATTAATAATCAAGTGAATTAATACGCTTTTCATTCTATTTTTCATGCACTATGTTATATATAAATTGAGTTTCATATGAGACTGAAAAAGATGCTTTTTTGAAAATTGCAGTATGCTTTCTGAAACCTGCAAGATGCCCTCTGACCTAGTAACTGCTAGCACAGCAATATTCATGTTTATGCCTTTTGGAAATGTACTTGAGATGCAGGTGCTTATCTGCTAGGTCAGGAACGAATGAATGAACAATACTATATTCTGTAAATGTAATGACTTTAGACAATCAGCTCTGTTCGAACCATGAGAACTCGTGCAGCTGCAGTAGCTTAGAGATAAAGTGAACAAAGGATTATTAGAGAAATGAACTGTTAGCATTGTGCTTGAATTAGCCATAGTACCTTGAATGGTAACATAGCATGTATCTAACTGGTAGTAATCAAGGCCATGTTGTTTTCCTCAGGAAGTTTCACATAAAAATTGATAAATCAGCAGAAATTCATGGGAATGATGGTCAGCAGATGATGATGAAAAAGGTGGTAATCTGTTACGTCAGCTTGGTAGGCCATGTCTAGTTAGTGAATGTATAAAAATGAAAGTATTTCCTGTTTCTGGTTAGACAAACTCTGTAATAGCATGTTTTTGTCTCCTTGCTGCAAGATTAAAGTGCCTTAACCTGGACCTACCGTGTTTTGATAATTTTTAAAGTATAATTTTCTTTTGACAGTGCACTTCATGTCTGCCTGTTGTCTATGTGCCAGTACTGTGTATTACAGCTTTCAAAGCTGTGAAATACGTTATGCTGCTACACATTTATCTTTGCAACTACTAATGAGTCATCCATATATACTGTATTTACCCTGCCTTTGTGGCAGAAAGCATGATGAGTTTTCTTATCCAGTTAACAAGTGAATATATTAAAAATAAAATTACATTTCAAAAACTGATGCTGTTACGTGGGATTTTATTTATAAGATAATGGAGAGAATAGGCTTTGGACAGGCATTAAGAAAAGGCTGATATGTTTTATTGGGGTTCAAACTACAGCTGGTTATAAATGGGGTATGTGTTGGGTTTTTTTCCTAGAAAAAGGCAAGTTCCTCTCCTGATGACGATTTATTTTATTGCATTGATGGTCTCTAGAATGTAGTGAAGTTTTTGGACAGAGAAAAGGAACTAATTTAACTTATTTGAAGATGACTGCATGTATTGTGCTATAAAAGCATTTTCTGATTACAGTTAATTATGTTATTGTCATTATTGACTTTGTACAATAATGTTGAATAATATTGTTTTATATGCATTTAATGTCTTGTCACTGGAACAATATTACTCATCCTATTTGTTTTAGAACAATACTGTAAAGCTATCTTTTTTCTATTGCCTACATGGCCTGGGCCATGCCTAAAGAGGGTCATCTGACCAGTATACCTACATTGTTAACAAATGGAAAATAAAAATTAAAAGTAAATATTACTTTTACAAAGAATGGTGACTGTTGTTGTCATTGGTAGTCATTTAGTTTTGTTAATCACACCACAATGATGTTCTCTGTTATTTGATAAATGAATAAATTATATTTTATGTTCATTAGTCTGTAGAAGGACTGTATTACAGGATAAGTTAAAAGTGATAATACGTAATGCATACTCCAGATGAAGCATTGCATCATTAATAGATATTGCTTGCCTTGCTTCAACAATAAAAAAGTAGGAGATTTTATAGGTACATCTAAGTTTATTCATCACTTTAACTATTTTTTCTTTGCATAGGTGAAATATAAAGTGCTTGTCCAAGTAAATTCTCAGGTACCTTTGCACTGATACTTAGGGCAGAAATGTAAAGGTCATTAATAACATTTTTATGAAATACATTTATTCTTCGGATTGTTTTAGAGAGCATTAGTGTTGTTTTTGCAAAGGTAATAAAGAGGTTATTATTAGTCAGTTCCAGACTTGGCTGACATCATTTTAAGGGGTTTTCTCTAGGGTATTGAGTGATTTCTAACAGTAATAATGACAATATTATCTGCATAAAAATACAGATGACATTAGGTAGTTAACAGGCAGGGTTTTAATACATTAGGAGAATAGTACGGCACAAGAACAGACCTCTGTGGTACTCCTTTTAAGAAACAGCTCACAGGAGCAAGCACTGGTCTTAGACTTCACTTGGAACTACCTGTTATTTAAGGAATTAAACCATTTTAAGACTATGGTGGAAAAAACACAAACTAACAGATAGTTTTAGAGCAAGATGTTATGGTCTATTGTTTCCACAGCTTACCTCGACCTGGCCAAGGTTTTTGATACAATACTCCACTCAGGCATGACAAACTCACTAATTTAAGTTTAAACCCTTTTATCACTCATTGAATAGCCAGCTGGCTCACTGATAGGACCCAGGAGGTCAAAATAATTGAGGCCACCTCCACCAAAAGGCTAGTCATTAGCAGAATCACCCAGGACTTGGTACTGCGCCCGCTCTATTTTGGTATCTATTTCTCTAAAATGGAAGCAGATGCTGAGGTTTTATGGCTGACTACGTTTGCAGATTATTACTAGCTGGGGATTATCATCAACTCCCATGCAGACACTAGCATACTTCAAGAAGTTCTATCTCTGACTAATAAATGGTGCCAAAGCCATGGTCTTAAACTCAATGCTAAGAAATGTATAATTGTACCCTTTGGGAAATCAATCATCCTGGCTAATTACCATGTTGATAACACACCACTAAGATTCGACCTAGTGGTCAGGTATTTGGGTATGCATGTAGACAGTAGCCTTACCTTTGACTACCATGTGCCCATAGTGGTGAGGAAATCCTTTTATTTTGTGCAGCTTATAAGTAAGGGCATTGCATCTATGTCCAAAGAGGTCATTATCCCACTATACTCCTCCCTTATCAGACCAGTCACAGAGTACAGTGCTCCCTTTGGTAGGTACCTGACCAGGCATATGAAGGAACTAGAAAGACCACAAGGGTTCCTTACAAGAAGAATACAAGGTATAACAAATCTGCCTTATGCAGAGCACCTTAAAGTCCTTTCCCTCTACTCGGTCTCCTATATATCATTGAGGAGTGATCTATGCTTGGCTTACAAGGCATCCACAACCCCCACACTTAAGAATCTCCTAGATATTTGTAAGTCAAAAAGAACCAGAAATACAAGGTCTAGGGACCAGTATTTTGTCTGTAACTTAAAAAGAACATGCTGGAGCGATAGATATGTGTCCCAGAGACTGCCCCTCCTATGGAACAGGCGTCCCATCCATGTGAAGCTGAGTTTGTCTATTACCCATTTTAAGCACAACCTAAACAAGTGGATGGGGAATAGGAAATTTACACGAAGCCTGGCACCCATGTCCTTTATGGGCAGAGGTAGCTTATAAATGCCTGGCCCTCAATGTCCTGTTTGGATGCAGGACATCATTACTATTTCAGGAAAACTTAGCTATTCTTAGAAAGGCCCCTTCTGTTGTTAGCCTAGTAACAGTCTATGAATCTATGAATCTATGAGTCCATGAACAGATTTAAAGGATTAAATTTGCTGGCTTGAGCAGTTGAAGAGCTATGAGAGAGGTTTGTGATATTATCCAGGAGATGGCAACAAAATATTACAAATAGGAAGAAGATTAAGAGAAACTAGTTCAGTGGCACAACGGGATAAAGCCCTGACTACACTGCAGATGAGCCCAGTTCAGTTAGTGTCTCGGCTGTCAGCAGAAGCTGGCTTGTGAGGATGAGACTGAGTGGCCACAGCAGGTTTGCACAGCAAGGGGGTAGCCTGTTCTGGCTTTCCATACTAGTAACACCTAGCAGGATCACTAAGTGTTTACCTAGTGGATGTCCAAGCTGACTGAGCCCACATCGCAATCCTGCCTTCATGCTATGAAACCAGTAGGAGACTAGTGTGCAAAGGCATCCTTTCCCTCAGCAGGCTGTAAATGCAGGCTTAAAGGATCACTTGAAGAGGTACTACCATGGGAAGACGTTAGGCCACCCCAGAACCACCAAGCTGACCCACTCCTTATCACCTGACTCTCACCAGGAAAAGGAAGACCAGATTAGGTTAGTGTGAACAGATGAAGAACCATAGGGATTTTCTCTTCTACCTAGGCTGGGAACACTCAGCTCTATTGCACCAGAATGAATGGGCCACTAGGGTGAAAGGCAGAGGAGTCATTGAGCAAGGTCCTGGGGAAGCAAAAAATAAATAAAAAGGATTAAAAAGACAACATGTTTGTCTAGGGATGCTTTAAAATGGTGAAGAAAAGAAAAAGAGCAAAATGCAAAAAAGACAGGGAAAATATGTCAAACAGAATGTAGAGTTTCAGAGAATAGCAAGAACAGACAAGGAGGCGTATTTAAAGGAAGAGTGGAAAGAAATGGAAAAAGATGGTAAGATAGAAGGAAAAGAGTTATCTTCAAAATGACTGACAATATTACGGGAAACGTCCAAATAAAGCAGGCATGATATAACACAAACAATGGAGGGACCTAATATAAACAGAAGATATTAAAAAGTGGTAGAAGGAATGAATATACAGAAGTATATAAGAAGGACTCTAACATGACTAACACATGATGGCATGCTCTCTGTCCCATAGGCAGACATCCTGGGCAGTATAGTTAAATGGGTCTTAGAAAGCCTTGACAATAGCAATGCTGCAGGAAGTTATGGCATTCCAGATGCAACGTATATATTCCTGTAAAATTAAAGCAGAAATATCAGAATGGATTTCTTCAAATATCATGATTTCAGACCACCTCTGTACAAATTAAGACAGAAAATATAATTGTGTTCTATGAAATCATTTCAGGCATCATGCTGCAGCTTGAGTTAAGAAAGCATAGCCATGCATTTTTTGTTAGGCTGCAGTGTGAACAAAAGGCATTGTCAAACATTGCATGACTATTGTTAAGACAGATGAACAGATCGCTATTATGCTATGACCTTACTTTATGACATGTTCTGTATGAAGACAGTATTGTCAAACATAAGGAAATTTACTGGATGTGGGAATGAGAAGTAATCATCGTGCACTAAGAAACGTTCCAGAATAGTAGTTGTCATTTAAATGAAGAAATGAAAGTTTATTGGATGATGTAACAGTCAGCTAAACTGTGCTGGAGAATGCTCCAAAATAACCACCTAAGCTGAGGAATTGCTGATTTTGTACTTTGTATGTGTATATAAGCTAACCATTAATTAGCCTACCATGTTTAGCTTCACTTTAGTGATTCTCACGATGCTGCCATCCGGTTCATAAAATAAAACCTGCTTGCTATAACATTACTTTGTCTCCAAGAATTTTATTCAATATGAACTACCATCAGATTTCCATGAGATAAAGGGACAACACGCAATGGTCCACCAACACAATAACTAAAGGAAGGACTAAATTACAGACACCGAAGTGGTGAGGCACAGATTTTAACTACTGGGGCACAATGGTACCTCTTCTGTATAGAACAATCATACTTCTATAGGAAGTGATATAAAAAAAGCAAAAAGTGACAGAGAGAGGGGGGTACCCTTCAGCTATGGAGGGTCACAGAATGGACAGAAGTTAAATAAAATACTGAACCCTGAATGCACAGAAATGTACACCACCACATTATACCAACATGCAAACAGCTGCATAGATGCAGCTGTACTCCATAGGAATAAGTGCAGCGCAAACCCCAGAAACAAACCCTCATAGTGGAACCATGATATCATCAAGCTTTATAATAAAAGGAAAATAATTTTGACCAAAAGTAAGAAGAGTAATTCCCAGAATGTTAGAGACCTTATCACTTGTAGATCACTGTGCATGTTGTACTTTACCAGCCACCATAGCACTCAGCATGTGCATAAAGTTACTGAGCATGTGCAAGTGCAGTGCCATTATGTACAGTCAGCCAGAGTGAATGCAGTCATGAATGGAGATGCACATGGGAGTGTGTTTGAAGTAATGAGTGAGTCAGTTAGCTTAAATACATGTTCTAATTACAGTTCCTGACAATGTTTATGGACAATAAATATATTGAACCCATACACCACTTAATTGTCTCTTTTGAATGCATGAGACAAGTGATGTGGCATATAAAAGGGGTCTACTTTAGGACCTCGAAAGTTTAATAGCTCGAATACATATGGATCGAACCATATGCATCGAACTATTAAACAATCGAAGTCCAAAAAAAAAAATACACAAAAAAAAAAGAATTTAAACTAGTGTAGGCAGGGGGACAAGCCCCCATGCATCCCCCACACCCCCGCTACTTAAATATACCAACTCCGAGATCGCACTACATTGAAGTAAACAGAAATCTCCACCTATGGAGATTTCCGTTTACATTTTCAATGTTTTGTGCTTTCGGTGTACTCATGTCGAGAATATTGTATTCGATGTTCTCGGACTTCGAGCACACAAAGTAGACCCGTCTAAAAGTGGCATGTCTAAAATGACATGGTGTCAGAAGCAGATGTCTAAAATGACACAGTACCAGATAGGATCCGAAGTTCAAGCAACACACAAGCTATGAGGCTCATGGTTAAAAGGGGAGAAATATACCTGAACAAAGTTGCAAACAGGTCAGTGGTTATTCAAAAGTACTTAAACTTGTTTAAATGATTTTTTCAGTCGCTGAATGCTTTGCCAAGTATTCAGAACATTCAAAATAATAACCAAGATAAATGAAATGTCCAAAATTGCGACATACTGATAAAGGTATTCAAAATAGATACAAAAGGGTTCAAAATAACTTCTGAAGTAATTAAGATGTAAGAATGGGCTAAAACAACTGCATTTCTTCACAATGTACTACTTTTTCACATTACTTAAAACTATTCGAAGTGTCCAAAGTTTCTGGAATGTTCCCAGTATTTGCAGTGTCAAAGTGAAGCCTTTTCAAAGAGATTGTTGTACATTTGAACATAATTACAAGTATCTGGTCTAAGCTTATGTTTAAACGTATTTTGTTTTTATGGCAGAGGGATTTGTCAGACCTGAACTGCTGGTGTTTGATAACAATATTGCTGAGAATTGGCGAGTGTTTGAACAAGAATACAAGCTGCTTTTTCTGATAAAGTTGTATACACAAAAGCCTTCATACTTCTTAATTTAGTAGGCTCAGAATCCATTGAGAGGGAATGCTCATTTGTGTATGTACCTGCTGTATATGCAGGGAAGGGGAAAAATTGCCATATTGTGATACAGGCTGAAACGCTGGAAGACCCTGCGTGCTTGAACTGCAAATTTAAAGAAATGTGTAACTCTCAAATTAATATTATAATGGAAAGACGTATTTTACACAAGAAATCAAAAACCTGGTGAAACTATAGCAGCATATATTACTGACAAGAAATAAACCAAAAATGTGTAGATTTGGTGATTCGCTAGATGAGTTGATAAATGACAGACTTTTGTGTGATGTTAACAATGATGCAGTGAGAAAGATTTTGCTTCGAGATAGTGATTTAATGCTGAGCAAAGCCATAGAGATTTTGTCAAATATACAAGCTTACAGAAAAGCACACAAATATGCTTATGAATGAGAAAAATGTGCTTACAGTTTCTACCCAGTGTGAATGCTGATAGTGTACAACATAAAGCTAAGATGAAAAATCAATATAAGGAAAAGGACGTGGCAGCACCCAATTTCAAGCGTAAACTAAATGGGGCCTCAGCACCAAGCCTCATTGTTAATTGTTGTAATTGTGGTGGAAACAATGAACCTAAACAAGAAAAGTGCTTAGCTTCTGGTCAGCAATGTCACAAATGTAAAAAGTGGAATTATTTCAAAAGGAACTGCAGATCCAAAGTGTCACTTTTTTAAGTTAAAACAGAGGCTCCTAAGAAGCAGGTAGATAGTTAGAAAGCTGTCAGAAAACATGTTATGTTGATGGTGTCACTGTTATTGAAAGTCTGCTGGTAGCAAAGAGTGAAATATTTTGTACTGCTTGGATTAATGGAAAACCTTTGGAGCTTAAAGTAGATACTGGGTCCAAGTGTAATGTTATATCAGCACAAATGTTTCCCAAAGTAAAAGCTGGTGAGAAAATTGATTCATCAATGTGTATGAAACTTGTTGCTTATGGTGGTGAAGAGATTCAAACTGATTGGTTGTTTAGCAAAGGGCTATTAGTGTTAGTGCTATTTTATTGCAATATCTGTAATTATTGTAGAAGTAAATGAGAAAGCAGAATGCACACTGACAGGTTTGAACAGTGTTTATGGTAATTGGAGAGAAATAGCCAAGCTGCGGAACACTCAAATGGCCGAGGAGGGTGCTGCTGCTGCTGCTGGAGGGGGGGGGGGTTCTACAGGTGGAACTGCTCTTGGGAGTCAGAACGTCCAGATTTTTGCCTCATATTTTGATCTGTTCATCATAATATTTGATATTTTCTGGCAAATCACTGGGGTGATCGGAGGACTAAAGTCACAAAATAAAGGTATACATTTGTATTTCAGGTTTCATATCCTTCAGAAAATGTATGCTGAGACAAGGGGAACAAGTCGGAGTAATATGTTATGGAAAACTGTGGCTGTGTGAAATGTTTACTGAAATGTATGATATTTGTATAAGAAACAACTTTATTCAGTGATAAATATAGAGATGAATGAAGTGAGAAAATCAAAACTAATGTGTGGGATGCTCTCACTGACTGAAAGAGTAGCTGCTGTCTTAGGGAATGTAAGCATTTATTATGCTAGCATTCACCTTGAACGAAGTAATTCTGGCATGGATCAACCAAACCTGCTGGGCAATATTTCTGGCTCTATCATTGGTGTGTACAGTTTAGGTGACAGGAAGGGCTCAGTCATATAAATGTTATATAATTTGTATTACTGCTTTTACACTAGTTCTGGCATTGATCAACTCAGTACGTAGGGCAGTATTTCTGTGTACATTTTAGGTGAGAGGAAGAGCTCTGTAATATATAACTGTTGTGCTACTTGTATTGAATGACTCAGGTCTTTTCCACAGATGGTATTGACTCAGTCTTACATTACACCTGGAATGTAATAAATGTCTACTCAACAGGTTATGTGCAGTGATTTTCACCTTTGTCTGAGCATGCAGAACCTTGCAGTCTTGCAGTAATGAAATGCAAGCTATCATCAATTTATTAATTTACAATATGTGCAGTCACAGTATAACACTGAGTCATTATCACTTATCAGGTAAACCTCTCAGGAGCTACTACTATTATTCACATTACTAAAAGTCATTATCACATTGATAAATCCACATGACAGATTTTGTTTTTGTCTATGTGGAGTCATGCTCAAGCCCCACCTCCCAGTTTTTTCCTTTCATTTTTACCATATTTTCTATTGTAAGATACAGATGAAGGTATCCATTGTGGTTACGTGCATCATCCTTTTCACTACTTACAGTACAGTAAAAGAACTGTAATTGTATTCTGTACTCAGATGTACAAAACAGATATTACATGTGATGTCTCAGGTTATGAACATTACGATAGTGTTCATATTTTGATGTAAAATTGTTCATATTTTGGTAAATAACTTTGGTAGGAAACATTTAATGCTAAGTAAGACCACATTTTGAAGACAGTATAATTACTTACAAAATGGTAAAATAACTGTATTTGTATGCTTTACATATGTACAGATATCACAGTTTGTTTATGACACTTTATGAAAATATTTTATATATTTTGTATGAAAATATTTTATATATTTTGGTGAATAACTCTGGTAGGGAACAAGTCAACATGCTGAATAAGACCCAGTTTTTAAAGACAGTATTAGTACTTGCAAGATGATAAGAGAATTGTATTTATGCTCTGTACACATGTACATATATCACAGTCTGTTTATGACTTAAGCTATGAAAATTATGATATATTTTCATATTTTGGTAAATAATTTTGCTAGGGAGCATGTCAACATGCTAATAAGACCTCATTTTGAAGGCAGTATTAATACTTACCTAATGGTAAAAGTAAGTTATCTCTATGGCGTGCACATATCTATTTATTATTTATTTATTTTACATTTGTTGACCGGGAGTATCCAGCTGAGCTACTGCCCTTTTTCAGCGGAGGCCTGGGGAGAAAAGTTCCAAAGATATACAATGCAATAAAAATAGCAATACAGATACAGTTCAATAAAAATAGCAATAGACATTTTTGGTAGTTAAAATACGTAAGCTACATACATATACAGATCTCAATGTGTTTATGATTCAGGTTATGAAAATTATGATTTTTTTTTCATATTTTGTAATTAACTTTACTACAGAACATGTCGACATGTTAAGTAAGATGTCAGTTTGAAGACAGTATTAGTACTTACAACATGATACCACTGGGGATGCACAAGCCAGTGCATTTCTTTGTGCCAGTCCCAAGCCCGGATAA
This sequence comes from Protopterus annectens, assembly GCF_019279795.1. Classification (NCBI taxonomy): domain Eukaryota; kingdom Metazoa; phylum Chordata; order Ceratodontiformes; family Protopteridae; genus Protopterus; species Protopterus annectens. Next base: position 1,091,159,143 of record NC_056726.1, read on the forward strand.
AAGTGGAGGGTTGTGTCAGGAAGGGCATCCGGCATAAAACTTTGCCAAATTATTTCATGCAGACACCAATAAATATTTTTATACCGGATCGGTCGAGGCCCGGGTTAACAACGACCACCACCAGTACTGTTAGCCTACAGGGTACTGGCGGAAATTGGGCTACTGTTGGCCGAAGGAGGAGAAGAGGTGGAAGACATGGCCAAAGGCAGGAAGAGAGGAGAAAGGCTAGGACTGTGGTAGTGAGGGTCGGAACTTTGAATGTTGGCAGTATGACTGGTTTAGGGAGAGAGCTAGCTGATATGATGGACAGAAGGAAGGTTGGTATATTGTGTGTGCAAGAGACCAGATGGAAGGGGGGTAAGGCTAGGTGTATCAGAGGTGGGTTCAAATTGTTTTATCATGGTGTGGATGGGAGGATAAATGGTGTAGGAGTTATTCTAAAGGAACAGTATGCTAAGAGTGTTTTGGAGGTGAAAAGAGTGTCAGATAGAGTGATGTTTATGAAGCTGGAAATTGATGGTGTAATGATGAATGTTGTTAGTGCATATGCCCCACAAGTTGGGTGTGCAATGGATGAGAAAGAAAAATTTTGGAGTGAATTGGATGAAGTGGTGATGACTGTACCCAAGGGTGAGAGAGTGGTGACTGGAGCAGATTTCGATGGGCATGTTGGTGAAGGGAACAGAGGGGATGAGGAAGTGATGGGTAGGTATGGTGTTAAACAAAGGAATGCAGAAGGTCAGATGGTAGTAGATTTTGTGAAAAGGATGGACATGGCTGAATACATATTTTAACAAGAGGGAGGAGCATAGGGTGACATACAAGAGTGGAGGAAGATGCACATAGGTGGATTATATCTTATGTAGGAGGGCCAGTTTGAAGGAGATTGGAGACTGTAAAGTGGTGACCGGAGAAAGTGTTGTTAGGCAGCATAGGATGGGGGTTTGTAGGATGACGTTGGTGATCAAGAAGAGGAGGAGGAGGAGTGTGAGGGCAGCACCAAGGATCAAATGGTGGAAATTGAAAAAGGGTAATTGTGAGGTGGAGTTCAGGGATGAGTTAAGACAGGCACTGGGTAGCAGTGAAGAGTTACCAAATAGCTGGGTAACTACAGCAGAGCTAGTAAGGGAGACTGCTAGAAAGGTGCTTGGTATCACATCTGGACAGAGGAAGGACGACAAGGAGACATGGTGGTGGAATGAGAAAGTACAGGAGAGTATACAGAGAAAGAGGTTGGCAAAGAAGAAGTGGGATTGTCAGAGAGATGAAGAAAGCAGACAGGAGTATAAGGAGATGAGGTGCATGGCAAAGAGAGAGGTGGCGAAGGCTAAGGATAAGGCATATGAAGAGTTGTATGAAAGGTTGGACACTAAGGAGGGAGAAAAGGACCTGTACCGATTGGCTAGACAGAGGGACGAGCTAGGAAAGATGTGCAGCAGGTAAAGGTGATAAAGGATAATGAGGGAAATATACTCACAAGCAAGGAGAATGTGTTGAGGAGATGGAAAGAGTACTTTGAGGGGTTGATGAATGAAGAGAATGAGAGGGAGAGAAGGTTGGATGATGTAGGGATAGTGAATCATGAAGTACAATGGATTAGCAAGGAGGAAGTAAGGATAGCTATGAAGAGAATGAAGAATGGAAAGGCTGTCGGCCCAGATGACATACCTGTGGAAGCATGGAGGGGTTTAGGTGAAATGGCAGTGGAGTTTTTAACCAGATTGTTTAATGAAATCTTGGAAAGTGAGAGGATGCCTGAGGAATGGAGAAAAAGTGTTTTGGTACCAATTTTTAAGAATAAGGGTGATGTGCAGAGCTGTAGTAACTACAGGGGGATTAAATTGATCAGTCACAGCATGAAGGTATGGGAAAGAGTAGTGGAAGCAAGGTTAAGAAGGGATGTCATGATTAGTGATCAGCAGTATGGTTTCATGCCAGGAAAGAGCACTACAGATGCGATATTTGCTCTGAGAGTGTTGATGGAGAAGTACAGAGAATGTCAGAAGGAGTTGCATTGTGTTTTTGTAGACTTAGAGAAAGCATATGACAGGGTGCCTAGAGAGGAGTTGTGGTATTGTATGAGGAAGTCAGGAGTGTCAGAAAAGTATGTAAGAGTGGTACAGTATATGTACGAGGGTAGTGTGACAGCGGTGATGTCTGCAGTGGGAGTGACGGATGCATTTAAGGTGGAGGTGGGGTTACATCAAGGATCAGCTCTGAGCCCGTTCTTATTTGCAAAGGTGATGGACAGGTTGATGGACGAGATCAGACAGGAGTCCCCGTGGACTATGATGTTTGCAAATGACATTGTGATCTGTAGTGAGAGTAGAGAACAGGTGGAGGAGACCCTGGAGAGATGGAGATATGCTCTAGAGAGAAGAGGAATGAAGGTCAGCAGGACTAAGACAGAATATATGTGTGTGAATGAGAGGGAGGATAGAGGAATGGTGAGGATGCAAGGAGTAGATGTGGCAAAGGTGGATGAGTTTAAATACTTGGGGTCAATAGTTCAGAGTAACGGTGAGTGTGGAAGTGAGGTGAAGAAGAGAGTACAGGCAGGATGGAGTGGGTGGAGAAGAGTGTCAGGAGTGATTTGTGACAGACGAGTACCTGTAAGAGTGAAAGGGAAGGTCTACAAGAGGGTAGTGAGACCAGCTATGTTATATGGGTTGGAGACAGCGGCATTGACAAAAAGGCAGGAGTTTGAGCTAGATGTGGCAGAATTAAAGATGTTAAGATTTGCACTGAGTGTGACGAGGGTGGACAGGATTAGGAATAAGTATATTAGAGGGTCAGCCCAGGTTGGAAGGTTTGGAGACAAAGCCAAAGAGGCACGATTATGTAGGTTTGGACATTTGCTGAGGAGGGATGCTGAGTATATTGGGAAAAAGATGCTAAGGATGAAGCTACCAGGTAACAGGAAAAGAGGAAGGCCTAAGATAAGGTTTATGCATGTGGTGAGAGAGGACATACAGGTGGTTGGTGTGACAGAGCAAGATGCAGAGGACAGGAAGAAATGGAAACAGGTGATCTGCTGTGGCGACCCCTAACGGGAACAGCTGAAAAAAGATGATGATGATTAGTAATTACAACATGGTAGAAGAACTGTATCTGTATGCTGTGCATATGTACAGACCATAGTTTACTTTGATTCAGGTTATGAAAAGTATTACATTTTTTCATATTTTGGTAAATAACTCTTCTAGGAAAGATGGGAAGGAGATGAGTGATATATCCTTTTGAAGCCACTATCAAAATGTACAACTTCATGTAATAATATGAATTGTGAGTATCATACATGGAAAGCTATCCCAGTTTCTGTGCTTGTAGGATTATCAAAATTATTATATTTGCCGTATTTCTGTGAATATGTGTGCAAGGGAGTAAGGCAAGGTCAGGGGTGAAGTATAATATTCACAGCAGAACACGCAAACATCAATTTCTGCAAAAAAATGAATGCTCATTTGTGACAAGGGCAGAAATCAAATACTCAGCTTATTTGTTGCATTATGGAAATTAGGATATTTCTCATTATTATGCCCATATCTTTGCAAGGGAGCATGGTGACGACACACATGATGCATTGTTTTGAAGCTGACATTGAGCCACATAACGTGTACACTGATATGTAGTCTCTGTCTGTTACAGTTGATGGGATATTATGCTTTGTTTAATTATCAGTTATAAGCAATATAATACTAACCATATTTCTGTCAATATCTCAGTAAAGGAACTTCACACAGTAAAAGCTAAAGTATCATTTTAAAGCTGGCATTCATACAAATTAATTACAAATTGTATGGGTCTGCATGGTATGTTCACCAAGATATTGTGATTTGTTTTACCAAAAAGGTAAAAAATATGCATAACATCAACATTCCTTGGCAAATATTTAATAATGACTTAGATGCATGCTATCAACATTTACACTGCTGGAAAGGTCAGTATCTGCTGAACAACTTTCGCATTTACATTTTTAGTCTAGATATTATGGTTAAGAGTTATGAACATTTACTTTCAGAATGGTACTACAAATGGATGATCTGAAAACGAGCTGAGGCTGCACTGTTGTTCCTATGGTGGAAGTAAGCCGGCAGCATTTTCTGAGCTGCTCCGGAGTGAATGAGTTAAGGAGCAGGAAGGGAATTTTAGGTTTAGGTAGCTGGAAGGGGGTTTTAGGGTTAGGTAGCTGGAAGGGAATTTTAGGTTTAGGTAGCTGGAAGGGAGTTTTTGGGTTAGAGAATGAGAAGAAAGTCCTAGGGTTAGGGAGTGGGAGAGAGATTTTAGGTTTAGGGAATAGGAAGCAAGTTTTATGGTTAGAGTTATGCTTTTGCATCTTGAAAAATCAATAAAGTATAATTCAGTGCTGTACACATTGACCAAGTACAGAGAAACAGTGTGAAATATCATCTGGCCAGAGTCAAAAGCTTTTTTATAAAAAGAAAGTTATGAAGAGACCCTTACTATGGAAGAATCTTCAGGCTAGAGTCAAAGCCAGATATGTGAATCGCTTCTAATATCTAGACTGATTTAATATATGCTTCACTTACATACCTGGGTTGGGGGTGATATAATGGTTAAGGTATTAATCTGTTCCCTGAAAGGCACCCCAGAGACCACAGTGGCTCAGCACACAAAGTTTAGTATGCAAATTGATTCCAACAATTTGTGTGCCGAGCAGCTGTGGTCTCTAGGGTGATTTGTTAGTCATTTTCACCCTGTTTTTTTTTTTGTTTTTTTTTTGGGGGGGGGATTAAGTTGTTAACCTTGCAGACAGAAGGTACAGGGTTTGAATCTCACCTTACAGGGGAAACTAAAAACTACTTCTGTAGCTGTAGACCATCTACCATCAGACTACCTAAAAATGGCTGCAGAAGTCCATACTAATTAATAGGTCCATAGCAGAAAAATTTGTCCCACCAATGTGGAAAAAATCCTACATCATACCACTGCACAAAGGCAGCACATGTACAGAATTCAGTAACTACCTACCAATAGCAATTCTCTCCCCCTCTCCAAAATATAAGAGAAATGCATCCATATGCAGCTGATGCAATACCTAACCTCAAATAACCTGCTCTCAGAAACGCAACATGGTCTTAGGCCCCAGCACAGCAGAACTACTGCTCTACTACATTTTACCAATATAATAAACCAACATAGAAATGATGGTCTGCCTGTGTCCACCGTGTTCTCAGACTTGTCAAAGGCATCTGATACTGTCTCGCACCAGCAACTGCTCATTTGACTCTCCTCAATAGGACTTTCACAATACTCCTTGTTGTGTTTCCTTAGTTACTTACCTGGAAGGCAACAAGTCGTTAAATGGCAACAAACCTTCTCATCCTTTCAACCAGTTACTACAGGTGTCCCTCATGGCTCTATCCTGGATCCTCTACTATTTAATATATTTATTAATGATCTCCACACCTCCATTCACCATGCTAGTTTAGTTCAGTATGCAGATGATGCAACACTAATATGTGCAGCCTCAACAATAAATAAGCTCCATGACATTCCTCAAAAATCTTTCTCCTCTGTAGAAACCTGGTTCAAAGAATCAAAACTCCTACTCAACCCAAAGTAAACTAAGTTACTGCTTTTCATGTCAAAAAGTTGCCAAAATCAAAAGCAATCTTTTACTATAAAGTCAGCAAATAATGTTGTCATTAAAACTGTAACTCACAATAAACTTCTAGGCATTATAATAGATGATGGTCTCAAATATGACCAGCATATACTGCACACCATTAACTCTACACACCAGAAACTAGACTCCCTTTACAGGATCAATGGATTCCTTACAGATACTGGAAGAAAAACTCTAACCACCACCTTCTTACTGCCAACTCTCTTATACATTGTTTCTATCCTAACAAACTTAAACAATACTCAAAGAAAGAAACTTGCCTCCTGCTACAATAAAATAGCTAAATTTGCCACCAGTCTCTCTCATAGAACCCATCCTTGTCTTCGCTTAAAACAAATAAAATGACTTGATTGTACAACTATCTAATGTATTCCCAACTAACTACAGCACACAAACTCATTCATCATCCAGAAAAATGCCCTGCGCTAGAACATTTTTTACTACCATACTGTCCAGCAAGGGACCTCCATTCTAGTAACAAATTCTTATTGCTTACAAATAAGTCAAATAATGTTTTAGGAGACTTGCTCTACTCCCAATGCATTGTTAAACTCTGGAATAGTATTCCCACACAAAAAGAAATCTCCAATAAAATCAGTAGTTTTAAACCACTGCTTAAGCATCTTAAGCAATCCTGGTCCTGTACATACTCATCACAGGGTTAAAACTTTGTGTCCACTGTACGATACTGTCCAAATACTCTCCTTAAAGATAATATTCTCAACCTCTTATTGAAATGGCAAAACAATTTTTATACATAATTGCTGCTTGCGTAATCCACTAAGTTGCACATTTGCTTTCTCTTTAGTAATGTCCACTTCTGTAAAATCTTAAAATGTATAAATGTAACTATTTAGGTTCATACTAAGCTAACTGCCCTTGCGAGCCATTTTAAGTCTAGCCAATCATCCCTTGTGAGACTCAAACCCTGCACTTTGTGTTTGTAAGGCAAACACCTTAACCATTAGGCCACCCTCCCTACTGTTTGTGTTTAAATGCAAATAGAAATGTAACTACTCTGTGTTTGACTGGAACTTACTATAATGCAATGTAAACAAACAGAGCTTTTCTCCCAGAGGCCTCTGCTGAAAATGGGTATTATGCAGTTGGACTTTCCCAGTAAACAAAGACAGACAAATTAATTAATCAATTAATTAATTAATTAATAATATGAGCTCAGCTTAAAATGGCCCACAAGGGTAGCTAGCCTATTACTCAGCCTATGAATAATAACTGGAAGCTTGTACATGCAAATGGTATATAGATATAACTAAATGATTCTGTAGTCATCCACAGCTTTCCATCATCCGACAAATGGAAATTATGCAATTCACTTCAAAAGAACCACAAGACTGTATATACCACATGTAGTTAATGGCAAACTATTATGATATTGTTACTGAATATCAATATAAGCAATATGAAAATATTAGCTTTTCATTTTGAAAAAAGAACCAAAACACTACTGTACAGTATCCCTTCAAAGAAGATACAAACAGTTAAACTTGTTACCAATGCATGCATTTAGCCTGTACAACTTTAGAGATATTTATATACGCATATTCATTTTAAGCTGGTCCAATGACTTTTTTCAGCTACAATCTCAGCCAAAGGCAAAAATTGTGTAAACCTTATAAAATACAGTACTAGACTCACTTTCTTAATAACTGAAATGATCAGAAATGATACCATCACATACACATACAGAATCCTATACTGACTTCATGAACAGCTGCCATCATCTATAGAGTGTATTAGGCAAGTGGAAAGAGAAGTAGATTGACAGGCCTTTCTTCTGTATCACACATAAACCTGTGGGCAGTTTAGAGTCAACAATCTGCTTACCACCTCTCTTTGATATATATGGAAAGAAACTGGAGTACCAACAGAAAATCCATGCAAAAACATGGAGGAGATGGAGATACCATGCTAAAGACACCCTAGTCACGATAATTTCTTGGCATAAGGCAGCAAAGCTGTGTGTGTGTGTGTGTGTGTGTGTGTGTGTGTGTGTGTGTGTGTGTGCGTGCGTGCGTGCGTGCATGCGTGTGTGTGTGTGTGTGTGTGTGTGCGTGCGTGCCTGCGTGTGTGTGTGTGTGTGTGTGTGTGTGTGTGTGTGTGTGTGTGTGTGTAGTAAGGCAGCATAATATCTTAGTGATAAGGTCTCTGTCTCACAGTCCCAGGATTCAAGCATGACTTCTAGTCCTTCTCTGTTTGAAGTTTTGCATGTTCTGCCTATGTCCGCCTGAGTTTTCTCCAGACACTCCAGTTTCCTCCCACCACCCAGAAACCCACTGGTTAATCAGTATACTTGAGAACATATGATCTAGTTTTCAGAAACTCAAAATAAAAATAAAAAAAATCTACATTTTGCGGGGGAGGGGGGGTAAACCCCCTGTACCCCTGCACCCCCTGCAAATTATGTATACCAATTTTGAGACTAAACTACAGTGGGGGAAAAGGGTAAATGCCCTGAGGCCCACTGTCCCATGATCTACATAGAACTACTTCAAAGGGGAATTTACCCTTTTCCCCACTGTAGTGCAGTCTTAGAGTTGGTATATATAATTTGCATGGGGGTGCACAGATTTGTTTTCTGTTCTTTATTTTATATTTAGAGTTTTCAGAAGCTTGATGAAATGGTTTTGACTATATGAATTTCGTGTTTCCAAAAACTCGACAAAGTCATATAAATCTATATATACATGTGTGTGTGTGTGTGTGTGTGTGTGTGTGTGTGTGTGTGTGTGTGTGTGTAGATATATGTGTTTTTATATATATATATATATATATATATATATATATATATATATACAAAACACTAACATATGTGAGAGATGCAATTATACAGCCAAACTGGAAGCTAAGCTGTCTCCACCCAAGACTGGAACAGACAGTCAAGAGGAGAAGGTTAACACTTGCACCACAACTCCAGCCTCACACAGACCTACTAAAACAGCACTGGCAAAACATACATATAAATACACAAAATCATACTCGGAGGCTCTAAATAAAAACCTGCAAAAGCATCAGAGACCTCCAAAGCAGACACCCAAACAACCTGTGCTTCCCATCACAAACCAGACAACATATAAAACACAAAATCAGTGTGCCGCACAATCACAGCCCTTAAGGCGAAATAACATACCTAACACACTAGTAATAGGTGACTCTATAGTCAAGCACACTGACATCCCACTCACTAGGCTGGACAAGCAGAAGGTTACTGTTAGCTGTCTGTCGGGAGCCAGAATCCGCCACATAACAGAAGCACTCAGGTCACTCTAGAACAAGTACAAATATGACTCTGTCATTGTTCATGTTGGTGTGAATGATCTGAGACGTACCCCCCTGGACTACATGAAAAGGGGTCTAGGACACATGCTCGACTACATATGTCTGAATCACAAAACATCGAACACACATACACAAAAGCACTTAACATCAAAAAGCGCTTCCGTGTATGTGTAGTTCAAAAAAAAAATCTATGTTTCTGCAGGGGGGCTTTGCCCCCCTGTACCCCCCCATCCCCCCTACTTTATTATTCTCACTCCAATATCGCACTACAGTGGGGAAAAGGGAATTTTCCCTTACCCGCACTGTAGTCCGATCTACGAAACAGGCACACATACACGGAAGCACTTGTCGATGTTAAGCGCTTTCATGTATGTGTTCGATGTTTTGTGATTTGGACATATGCTAGTCAAGCATGTGTCCATATCCCATGAAAAGAGACATGGAAGAGCTCTCTGATCATGTAGCCCAGGCTGGTATGACCCTGACCCTGAGTAGCATCCTGCCCTCACCAAGAATGATACCTCAGTATAAAGAAAAAATGATCAATTTCAACAATTTGCTAAGCTTCTGGTGTCATTCAAAGGGGATCCAGTGTCTGTCAGCCTGGGACAACATGCTCGACAAGCCACGTTGCTTCACAAGAGACGGCTTGCACCTGTCACCCCCTAGGCTTTTGAATACTGGCCAAAGCTCTTGCTGCCCCCATAGTGCCTTTTTTAGGCAAGGCTCAAAAGTCAAACCCACCTCCGTAAACAGCACAATTAACAAAAAACTGAGGGCTATGCTACTCAACACCAGGAGTTTAAATCTCAAAATGCATGCGCTCGAAGCACTCCTCAGTATGGAGAACATTGACATCTGTGCAGAAACTGAAACTTGGTTCAAGGCTCCAGAGAGCATCCAAGCACTACCGGGCTACAACTCATACCACACGTTTCAGCCACAGAACACGGACCGAAACACAAAAGGAGGGGGGTTTATCCATATTCATCAAGGATACCTACACCTCCAGGTTAGTGGCGCAGCATGATACCTCTGAGATCATCCATGTGTAACTAACATCGGGAAAATCTGCAATGCAAATTGTGGCCTGCTACAGATCACTCTCCATGACCCAGGACCACCACTCCACCTTTCTGGACACACTAGAAAACATGAAGGTCTTACCAAACACCCTGATATTGGGCGATTTCAATTATCCTACCATTCACTGGGAAAACTACTCAAGTACAAATTCCCAGGCCCAGCGCTTCCTGGAATTCATCAACTCAAATGCCCTGGATCAGCTGGTAAACTCCCCTACCAGAGGTGAAAACATATTGAACCTGGTCATCACCAACATGGGCGACAGGTGTTCCACACTGGAGGTCAACCCGTCACTGGTTAGACCAGACCATAAACTAATCACTCTGGATGTCCACACCCCACCACCACCCCCAACTAAGGAAACCACAGTAAAATACTTTTCTAAAGCAAATTTCACCTTACTTAAGACAGAAGTGGTAAGTTTCACAGCCCCCACGCTAAAGGATAATGCTGCCCAAGATGCAGAAACCTTTACAAATGCACTCTATGAGCACTTACAAGGATGGATGGATCATGCCATTCCTAGCAAAACCAAGAATCACTCCTCTAAGAGAAGGAAACCAGTTTGGTGGACCCCTGCAATAAACAGGCTATACAATAGAAAGAGGAAACTAGTTCAGAAAAAAAGCAAATCCCAAGAAGGCAAGACATCCCTGATCAGTATCAGTAAGAAAATGAGGACCCTCATGAAATTATCCAAGGCTAACTTCAAAAGAAAAATAGCCAAGGATTCAAAAGATAACCACAAAGCCTTCTTTAGCTATGTTAAGAATCTAAGTGGCAACTCGCAGATATGCACTGAACTAGTGAAAAATAGCACAAAATATACTGAACCTACTGATATTGCCAACATCCTGGCAGATAGATTCAGTGCAAACATCACCCCCCTCTCACCTCCAAAAGGGCCCACAACAATACTGGAAAAGTGTATTGTCCCAAAAATCACAGACACAAAGGTGAAAACATGCCTCAAAAGCCAAAAACACAGCATCAATGGGACCAGATGGTGTCCCAGGCTGCGTCTTGCATGAACTACAGAACAAAGTAACCCCCCACCTAAACACGCTGCTTAACCTCAGCATCTCCACAGGCTATGTGCCCATAGAATGGCACACAGCAATGGTTATTCCTCTCCACAAAGGAGGGGCCAGAACTGACCCTGGTAACTATCTCCCCATAAGCCTGACTAGCCTGGTCTGCAAGGCTATGGAGCGCATCATCATGGAACTCATTAATAAAGACATTGGGAACCTCCAAACACTTGACCAGACCCAGTTCGGCTTTGTTAAGGGCAGATCATACCTACTAAACCTGGTTGACTTCTTTGAGACAGTCACCTAGGCCATAGATGAGGGAAAGGTGGTTCACACAGCCTACCTTGACCTTGCCAAGGCTTTCAACACCATTCCTCACTCAGGTATTACAGAAAAATTCACCAGCCTGAACATAAACCCCTATTGTCATGAGATGGGTTGCCAGCTGGCTTACAGACAGAACTCACATGGTAAGAATAGCGGGCTCCATGTCCGACTCTAAACCAGTCACAAGTGGTGTCCTGCAAGGCTCAGTCCTGGGACCCCTACTGTTCGGCATATACTTCTCAGAAGTACAGGCAAACACAGGAGGACTATGGCTAACTAAGTTTGCCAATGACTGCAAACTGGGAGCCATAATTGACTCTCCAGCTGACATGGATATTCTCCAAAAGGGCCTTACTGAGACAGACACCTGGTGTCAAAGTCATGGCCTCAAGCTAGATGCCAAAAAATGCATGGTCATCCTGTTTGGGAAAAACAAAACACCCACGAATTACCACATAGGTGGCAGCCCCCTTAATACAGAGGAGGTAATAAGAGGTCTGGGGACCCAGGTAGATAGTAATCTCTCCTCTGACAATCATATTGCCAAAGTAGTTAGGAAATCCTTCTATGTGGCCCATCTAATTACTAAAGGGTTTGCATCTAGAAATAAAGAGGTTATAGTGCCCCTCTACTCATCGCTCATTAGACCCATCATAGAATACAATGCCCCATTTGGGATGTACCTCACAAGACACTTCCAACAGCTGGAAAGACCACAAAAGTACCTCACCAAGAGGATTACTGGTCTCAAACATATGTCCTATGCAGCCCGACTGAAAAAACTCCGGCTGTACTCAGTGGTATATCGCTTACTCAGAGATGATCTCTGCCTGACTTACAAAGCCATGTCCAACTCAAAATTGATGGACATGCTCCACCTAAAGAAATCCAAGTCATCTCGAGCCACTCACTCTAGTGAGTTAAACCTCACCACAACAATAAATAGAACATGCTGGAGGGATAGATTCCTGTCACAGAGACTCACCATGCTTTGGAACAAAATTCCAAATTACATCAGGCAGAGCCCCTCACTAACACTCTTCAAGAGAAACCTTGACGAGTGGATAGGTAACAGAAAATGCACCCCTGGGATCACTTCATTGGCTCTGCTTGACAGAGGATCAGTTAATTAATCAATGGGGTGGCGCGAGCCGACACACTCTGGCTAGGCCTATAAATGCGCAGATAGCCTGGTACCCACCTGTGAACCTATATATATATATATATATATATATATATATATATATATATATATATATATATATATATATATATATATATATATATATATATATATATATATATATATATATATATATATATATATATATATATATATATATATATATATATATATATATATATATATATATATATATATATATATACATACATACATATATAAAATCTGTATCCCTAGGTAGACAGATATATAGATAATATTTATATTTATTTGTGTATTTATTTATTTAACAGGAAATTTCGACTGGGCACAGGTCCTTTTTCAGCGGAGGCCCGGGGAGAAAAGCTCCAGCTATAATGAGTAAGTATTCTATTAGTTATGTTTACATAATACACTTTGGAATACATACCAACATACATGCAATATATAGTTTTTAACAGTGAAAAAGCTACCTACAGCAGTATATATTTAAAAATTATGAATAATTACATATTTAGTGTGCTATGCAGATTCACGGGAATAGGTAATATAATGATTAAGCAGGGTTTTCAGAAAAACAGAGCCAGGTTGCTGAAGGTGGATTTTAGGCTATGGATGTTAAGAATGTTAGTATAGGAAGGTGGGTAGTAGGGATAATTACAGTAGGCTAGAGAAGGGAAGAGGTACATTAGAGAGAGTAGCAGAGTACTGTCAGGGGAGGGTGTTAATTGAGTAAATATAAGAAATTAATCAGGGTTGTCACAGTTACAGAGCCAAGATTGCTGTAGGTGGGATTTTAAGGCCTTTTTGAAGGAGGCAGAGGAAGCTGTGGCTGAGATGTTGGGGCGAAGGTTGTTCCACTGCTTGGCAACAGTATTGCTATAGAGGGAAATACCTGTGGAATTATTGACTTTGGTCACATCTAATTGGAGTTTTTGACTGGATCACAGCACTCTAGATTTGGTGCTTGGTATATATAATCCTTAGGGGGGACAAATGAGTATGGAAATGTCAAATGACACTGTGAACTTACAAACAATGAAGCCACAAGTGAGTTTCTAACACCAGGCATGAAGGAACGGATTTCTACTGTTTTATGTGCCACTTTGCATATTCAATTTATTTTATTATTTCTAGCAAGAGCTACAAAAGCACTTAAATGTACATTGAAAACAGGAACTGCATAACTTATTTTTTTTAATAAAACAAAATGTAAAAGTTATATGCAGATAAAATATTATTCATTTTATAAGCTGTCATGCACTAAGTAACTTTTGTAGCTGTAATGCAGTTTTGTTTTCACTGTGGAAGTATTCCTATTTACTTTCTTAAAATATAAAAATATTATTTTTATACCTACTCTTTTGCAGAACAACTACTAGGTATATACAAATTTCAAAGCACTTGCTTTATAGACAAAGATATGAAGAATAAATAGATAATGTCGCCATTAGACTCACTTTATAGTGGGTTGTCTGGCAAGAGCTTTTTCCCTATATGAGACTTGCAAAATATATACAACCCTAGAAAGCTATCCCTAAGGCTGAAATAACCTTCACCTGTGCAAATAAACACATACCTTCAGCCGCAGTACACACCTGACCAGAAAACTAGGCATTCCCACACACCTTAGTAGGAAGTCCACCCTATTATTATTCTAAACAAACCAGACTCCAAGCAGTCATAGTCACCCTTGCACCCCCAGAGTCATTCCTGTCAAAAGCATGGAACATGGGCCAGCACTTCCCTACAACTTCTGTGGCCACCCTGACTGAGATGGATATCTTGATACAGTGTAAGCATTATCATGCTGTCTGATGATTCCCTATTACTCAAACAGCGTACCATGGGTGTGAGAGATGTACATACATAATGCCCTTATAGGCAAAGAAAAAATCTTACACAAAGTAAACTTGGACAACAAAATATTCAGCAGTATACCACACTTCACCAAGTCCATCATAATACATATAATTCATTATGGGCTGAGGTTCTAAGGATAAACTTGCCTAAACCTCAAAGACCCCCAGAATGCAACACATACCCTTTCACTGAACAGCTTTCTATTTTCTCCAAGGATGATGCTGCAATATGAGCAATACATAATTGACTTAGTTTTGGGTGTCATTTGAAGGGGGTCCTATATTTGTCAGCTTGGGCAAATATGATCAACAGACCACACTGCTAAACCAGGGATGGCCTGCATCTCGCTCTTCTAGAGTTTTGATTATTGGTAAAGTCACTGTCCACCCCATAGTGCCTTTTTTAGGCAATGCCAAACTGATAAAACTACCAATATAAGAAAGCAAGTAAAGGAAAATATGAAGGTGTTACTTTACTCATCAGTGCTAGGAGTCTAAACAAGAAACTCCACTCCCTAGAAGCCCATCTCACCCTGGAGGACATAGACAGCTGTGTAATGACAGAGACATGGTTTTAAATGGGGGACAGAACTCTGGCTGTACAGGGGTAAAATGCTGCCCACATGTTTAGACCAGCTACTGAACAGGAAGGTAAAATGATGAAAGTGTCTTTATCCAGAAGAGACCTACATCAAAGCTGGTAAAGCAGCATGATGCATTAGAGCTTTTTCATGTCCAAATAACCATCATAAAACCTCCCATACCATATATTAGCTAGCTATAGAACTCCCCTAAATGATGGGGTTGGAAGGGTGGCCTAATGGTTAAGGTGTTTGCCTTACAAATATAAGGTGCAGGGTTTGAGTTTCACAAGGGATAACTTGCTAGGCTTAAAATGCCTTGCAAGGGCAATTAGCCTAGTACTAACCTATGAACACCTATCTACATGAACTGGAATCACTCAGTAAAACTCAATATAACTTTCCTAGGTGATCTAAACTATTTATTTAACATTTGTTAACCGGGAAAGTCCGACTTGGAACAAAGACACTTTTCAGCAGAGGCCTGGAGAGAAAGGCTCCTGACACATGTCTTTGTATTGACTGAGAAACCTATGCCACCACTAAGACAAAAGCATAGAGACTTCTGGACTCAGTCAATACAAACTCCCCTGGAAAAATTAGTCAGAGGATCCACTAGGGGAAGCAGCATCTTAGATATTTTCCATACTAATATGGGGGTATCTTGTACCGTCTGTCATGTATCGTCATCACGTATTAGGTCTAACCTTAAAGCTGGTCTTCAAATCCCCATCAAACCCAGCTAATGCCACTAAATACACAGAAACATATACCACCATACTATACCAGCCTGTAAACAGCTACACAGATGCAACTCTACCCTGCAGAGCCAAATGCAGGACAACCCCCCCCCCCCCCCCCCATGGTAGAACCATAATATCAACAAATTTTACAATGAAAGAAAAATAATTTTGGCTAAAAGTAAGAAGAGTAATTCCCAGAATGATAGAGCCTTGATCAGTCATAAACACTTGAGGTGAGAGTTGAGTGCGCTGTTGCTTCCTCTGTTTAGGAGTCATACACTGACACTCAGAGTGTATTGTGTTTCAGATTCTTAAGTTCTAAGCCCTCCAGTGAAAGTGAGAGACAGGTTTTTCATTGTCTGAAGTTGCCTGGTAAAAACTGATCTTTCATCTATGTGCAGTGACCTGAAAGTGAGAATGGGGCTGAGGGTTGCACCCTGCAAAATACTTTTGCAGTGTTTTTCTTTGCAGTTTCTTTGCTCATAGCTATATAAACTTGACTATTTGTGTTTTGAGTACATGTGCACTTAAGTTGAAAGTTATGAGCAGCATTTGCTGGCCAAATGTAATGTGAACGCAGAAGTTTCAAGAACTCTTAGTCCATCCTTTTGACTTGTCCACTTCTAGTTGTCATGACATTTGCAAGGATTTTGAACACCTGCCCCATGGTATTTGTTTATTTATTTATTTTACATTTGTTGACTGGGATAGTCCAACTGGAATCATGTCCATTTTCAGCAGAGGCCCGGGGAGAAAAACTCCAAGACAAACAGCAACAATTAAAATAAAAATGAAGACACTTTACAGATTTGATATTTACAAAGACAGAATAACAATTTCACCAGTAAGGGTTATTTACATATGAGGTATGAGTTAGCCAGGCTTTTTACAGCGGCAAAGCCAGTTTAGAGCCAGATGTTGTTTGAGTCTGGTTTTAAATTGAGTTTGGGAGGAGAGCAATGTAATTTCAGGTGGCAGTAGGTTCCAGACTCTGCCAACAGTGTTTGCAGAGGGAGTCACCAGCTTCATTGCTAGTTTTGATAGTTTGCATTAGTAGTTTGTTTGAGGATCGAAGTAGTCTTGAATTGTTATAGGGGGTAATAATATTTTTAAGGGCAGGTGTATTATCTGGATTTAGGAGGATTTTCTTGGCCACAACAAAAGATTAAATTGGATAAGACTGGGAAGTTCTAGCCACTCAAGTTGTTTAAGGTTGGTGCAGTGGTGTGTTCTAAAAGGCAGGCCAGTGGCAAACCTGGCAATGTGATTGTAACATGTTGATAGTCTGTTAAGTACAGACTTATTTAGATTAGAGAGAAGGGGGGAAGCATATAGCAGGGTTGAGAGTAGGTGTGAGTGGGCAATGGCAATCTTAGCTGGAGGGGTTAAAAAGGCTTTTATTCTGTATAGTGACCCAAGTTTTTTATTGATGGTCTTGATCACTTGATTAACGTGTAGGGCAAATTTTAGGTTGTTATCAATAATGACACCTAGTAGGGTAGAAGGGTCAGGGGAGATATTTGTCCCATCTTTTGCTTTTATGATGAAGGTAAACGTTGTAGACCTTTGTGTGGGTGAAAATAGCAGCATTTTAGTTTTTTGGGGATTTAGTAACAATCGACGTTCAGAGAGCCAGTTTTCTAAAATATTAAAGGCGGACTGGGTAGTAAACCTCAAGTCTGCAGGAGATGTAGCTGAGCAAATCAGGGTGGAGTCATCAGTGTACTGGATACAATTAACATTAGAGATGACAGTATGTAGCTTGTTAATAAAGATGGAAAAGAGAACGGGCCCATGTATGGAGCCTTGTGGGACTCCTAAGGTAGTAGGTAATAGGGTGGAGAGCTTGTTCTGCCAGAGAACAGTCTGCTGCCTCCCACTGAGGTATGATTTAAACCATTGAAGGGCTTTAGAGTTAAGGCTATTAGTCTGCAGGGTGTGTATCAACAGCTGATGATCCACCAAAGAAGAGGGCAGAGGATATTAGATTATTGTTACGGTTGTTATTGATAGTATTGGTAAAAGCTAGTAGGGCAGAGGTCGTGCTGTAGTGTGGACGGAAGCCATGTTGGGTATCGGCTAAGAGGTGATTTTGGATTAGGTGGTGCATGAGTTGTTTTTGTATATATTTTTCCATGATATTTGCAAGTGGAGAAAGTATGGCTATTGGTCTATAATTGGAGAAGTCAGTGGAGGAACCTCCTTTATATAGTGGGATTACATAGGATGTTTTCCAGATGGTGGGAATTTTAGCCTCAGCTATGGTGCGATTAATTAGTATAGAAACTGGATAGGCAATAGCATCAGCTGATTTTTGAAGGTATTCGGCAGGGAGTTGATCAGCGGAGAGTGTGGTGGGTTTTAGTTTTTTGATTAAGTTGCAAATACATGAAGTGGACACTGGCTGGAAATTGAAGGAGAGTAATTTTAAATGGGTGGCACTATCGGGGTTGAAAGAGCTAGGAGGTAAGTGGCTGGCTAGAGCGTGAATTGTCTCAGTAAAGAACTGCTTAAAACAGTTTGAGATATCCTCAGGGGATTTCTCTCTGGTAGCAGCTGGGATAGGGGTAGATGTTTTACTGGGATGAAGCAGATTGACCAGCCCAGAATTTCTGAGGGTTGTTCTGGTTGGCTGTCTGCAGATTATAGTAGTATTGTTTTTTGTCATTTAAGATGGATCTTTTAGTTTCATTCCTAGCTTGTCGGTATTTAACATGATCATGGGGGAGTTTAGTGGGCCGTCATCTGGCCCAGAGTTTATTTCTGTTGTTGATTTTTAGTAGAGACATTTTAGAAAGCCAAGGTGCAGTTTTAGCTTTAGTTCTCCTAAAGCGGGCAGGTACTTGCCAGTCAAGGATTATTTTAGTAATTAGACCTGCCTATTCACCCTCATTTACTCCTTCAGTTCCAGTTTTAAGTTGTAATGGCACTAGAAAACAGCTTCCCACTGCTAGGTGTTGAAATAATTCAGGATAAATCTGGCCCACTCCCAGTGATGTTTTCATTAAAAAATGCTTGTGTGATAAACCGAGATGCTGCCAGACCAACTAGCTGGAATTTAGTAAATAATTCTATGTCATTTGTGAAAAGTAAGATGATTTGTATGCTTGCCTTAGAAATGTAGGAAAACTATATGTTCTGTACTGAGCTTCAAGACTGTAACCACAGTGCACCTGCTGGAAAAGAGCAGACATGTATAAACAATATGATAATGCAAATGTATGGTTTCATAGTAAAAGTTGGAATATGCAGAGTTAACTTGCAAAATTCTTAAGAAAATAAGCTGATAAATAAAGAGATGTGTATAAAGTTAGTTTATCTCAGCTAAAGAGACAGAATGTCTACAGCTGGAGATTCATTCTACTGTCTGGAAACAGAGGTAATTAGAGGTTTCCAAGGTAATTGTTTTACGACATCCAGTTTCAGGCAAGCTTCAAAGAGAGAATTGTCAGCTTCTGAGAGAAAAGTATTTTTAACAGAGAGATGTTAAAACTTTAAGCTCCTGCTAGCCTGGGAAACTTAGGCAGAGGTGACAAGAATGATGTAACTTGAGATGATTCAGCAGTAATAAGAAGTTATGTCTTACCATAACGTTCCATGTTAGTTGTCTTCTTCTCGCCTTCTTTCTTGCTGGATGGGATTGGAGCCGAACCTCGGCTCCGACTCGGCCTATACTATAGCTCGAGAGCTATTTTTACCGGCTCGAGGCATTCCTATATCCCACAATACCATGCGCTAACTCCCCAGATCTCGTTTGGAAGCTAAGACATAGTATAAACACAATCTTGTAATAAAAAAATTATAACCCTCTTTATTAGAAGATTACCTGATAGTAACACTAAGGATACCAGGAAAAGACGCAACATATTGTATCCCCAAAAAGGAAGGACTCAATCTCGTGTCTGTCCAGGCTAGGGGGCAGGAGGGAGGGACGCAAGAAAGAAGGCGAGAAGAAGACAACTAACATGGAACGTTATGGTAAGACATAACTTCTTAATGTTAAGTTGTCATTCTCGCCTTCATTCTTGCTGGATGGGACAGCGTCCCTAGCATCTTAGTCCCGGGTGGCTCAATGAAACAGACTCCTGAGTACAGTGGAACCAAAATCAGCTCTATTTCTGGAGGCTAAGTCAAGCTTGTAATGAGCAATAAAAGTATGTTTGGAAGCCCATGTAGCCGCTGCACAAATGGCATCTAGTGGTAACCTTGCTTGAAACGCCATTGAAGTAGATAGAGCCCTGGCTGAATGAGCCTTAGGCCTAGAGGGAATTTGCCTGTGCCTCAACTCATAGACCAAGGTAATAATAGATGTCAGCCATCTGGAAAGGGTAACTTTCGAAACCGGAAGCCCTTTCTTACCTGCCGCAAAAGAGAGAAAGAGCTGATCTGATTTTCTGAATTGTTTTGTCCTGTCTAGGTAATACCGTAATTGGCGATGAACATCTAATGAATGTAATTTTTGTTCAGCTCTGTTGGTATAGTCTGGGAAAAAGACAGGAAAGTCAATAGAATGATTTAAATTTGCTTCCGATAGCACTTTTGGAAGGAAGGAAGGGTTTGTTCTGAGAGTTACTCTGTCTTTATGAAAAACAAAATAAGGAGGACGGACAGACAAGGCTTGGAGTTCCGAGACCCTTCTGGCAGATGTTATAGCTACTAAAAACAGCGTTTTCCAAGAAAGTAGTTTGAGGGAACAAGAAGCTGCAGGTTCAAAAGGGGGCAGAATTAGTGAGGTTAGAACTAAATTCAAGTCCCATTGTGGAGGCGGATCTTTTACTGGAGGTCTGAGCAAAAAGATGCCATTGAGAAAAGCTTTACAGAGCTTGTGGGACATAATATTTGCTTCTGAGAGTCCAACATGAAAATTAGCAATGGCCGCTAATTGTACTCTGATAGTGGCCGATGATGATCCAGAATGAAAAAGCTCCGCCAGAAAGTCCAGAACCACATGAATGGGTGCATGAAAAGGATCTAACGACCTATTTTGCACCCAGAATGAAAAACACTTCCATTTACTAGCATAAGTCTTCCTAGTATTGGACTTATGGGAGGCCAGAATGATATCACGAACAGCAGGAGAGATGAGGGGAAGCCTGGCTATGGCTGGAAGTGGAGCAACCAAGCTGTGAGGTTGATGGAATGTAGAGACTGATGCAGCTTGCCCGTGAGGTGGGTCAATAGATCTGGAAGGGGTTCCAGATGCCAAGGCTGTTGCAGTAGGTATTTGTGCAGGAACGGGAACCAAACTTGTCGAGGCCAAAACGGGGCAATGAGGATCATTTTGGATCTCAATGCAATTGCTTTCTGAATTAATTGCGGGATCAACGGAAAAGGAGGAAAAGCATAGAGAAGACCCCGGGGCCAAACGTGAACAAGAGCGTCTCTGAGGGGTTGGCCTGGCAGAGGAAAAAGTGTGAAGAAGTCGAGGCACTTGCTGTTTTGGGGAGTTGCAAAAAGGTCGCAGCAAGGCTGACCCCACTTCCGAAAGATTCCGTCTGCTACCGCTTGATTTAGAGACCACTCGTGAGGCATGAGGATAGTTCTGCTCAATCTGTCTGCTATGACGTTGGACTTCCCAGGGATGTGCATTGCTATCAGAAACTGTTGAGATGAAATCGCCCATTGCAAAAGTCTGAGTGCTTCTCAACAGAGGGGATAGGACTTTGTTCTGCCCTGCTTGTTTATGTACCACACCACAGACATATTGTCCATCTGAATTGCTATAGTCCCCGTGGGAAAAGAGCTCTGAAGGGCTTGCAATGTCAAAAGCACCACCCTCATCTCCAGGACATTTATGTGCAGGTGGCATTCTGACTGTTGCCAAGTGCCCTGGACCATCCAGCCCTGATAATGCCCCCCCCACCCGATCAGGGAGGCATCCGTTGTGACAGTGGCAACTGGAAGGGGGAGAACAAAGGGTCTGCCCTGAAAAAGCTGAGGGGAAACCATCCACCAGGAGAGATGTTTCTTGCAAGATGGGGTTATCCAAATGTTGTGGGTCATTGGTAGCTGTTGAAAAGACCACTGAGAAAAGAGCATCCACTGAAGGAGCCTCATGTGGAAGCAGGCTAATGGAAGTAGAAGAATCGCCGCCGCCATGAGGCCCAACACTTTCAATACTCAGTTGACCTGGACTTTGTTGGGCTGAAACAAGGTCTGAACATTCCACCTTATGTCTGCCACTCTCTGAGGTGGTAGTGTTGCAGACATTTCTGTGGTGTTTAATACGGCACCTATAAAGTTTATACATTGACAAGGCAACAAGGAGGCCTTTGCAAAATTTATAGAAATACCCAGACTGTTGCAAAGCTGAATAGTGTAATCCCTGGCCATTATGAGATCGTGTTTGGTGGTAGCAGAAATGGGCCAGTCGTCTAAGTATGGAAACACCTGGAATCCTTTCTGTCTCAGGTGAGCCGTGACCACTGCCAAACATTTAGTGAACACCCGGGGGGCTGTGGTGAGACCAAAGGGCAGGGCTCTGAATTGAAAATGACTGACTCCCAGCCGGAAGCGGAGAAACCTCCTGGAGCGTCTGTGTATCTTTATGTGGTAGTACGCGTCCTGGAGGTCTAATGAGCACATCCAGTTGTCTCTGCCCAAAAAGGGTAGAATGGACTGCAGTGTTACCATCCGAAATTTTGTCTTTAGCACAGATTTGTTTAACCTGCTGAGATCCAAAATAGGTCTCCAGTCTCCTGTCTTTTTTGGTACCAAAAAGAACCTGGAGTAAATTCTGGACCCTAGCTGATCTGCTGGGACTGCCTGGATGACTCTTTTTGCTAATAGCTATTCTATTTCTAGCTGAGCCTGACCCCTTTGTGCGGGTGGTACATCTGGTAGGGGTTTTGGCGGTTGTACCGGGGGGATGGTAAAGGGGATTTTGTAACCCTCGGATATGATCTTCTGTACCCATGTGTCTTGGGAGAGGGATTGCTAGGCTTCCGGGTACAGAGATAATCTTCCCCCGACTGCCTCCGAAGGCGGATAGTCGGGCAGCTTCTCAGGGATGCTGAAAGGGTTGATCAGGAAAAGATTCCCTAGAACCCTGGTTCTGAGGACCCCCTCTGCCCCTGGGGCGGTGTCTGTTGTTATTTCTCCCCTCTGCCTCTAGGGGGAAAATCACCACGTGCGGCAGGTGCGACTCCCTGTGGTTTGCGGAACCACATCTTTCCCCCCTTCTGTCCCTTAGGATAAGGTCTAGAAGGCGTGGAAAAACGGACTCCCATGGCAGAGAGAGTTTTACCATCTTGCTCGCATCTGGTGAGGATATTCTTCACCTGAGGTCCGAACAATTCTGAACCATCAAAGGGGGTGTTAGTGAACGATGCCTTGAAGGGATCGGCAAAGTTATAGAGCCGCATCCAAGCATGACGTCTTAATGCAACGCCTGTACCAGCGGCCCTACTCGCTCCATCGGCTGCATAAGAAATTAGCTGCATGGAGGAGTTAACAATGGAGTTCAGGGTAGCCAGCTGAGAGTTTATTTTGTCCTTAAACCCCGCAGCAGAAGGATCCTGTACCGTTTCACCCAGCTCTTTGAGCAAGTCTCTTTGAAGGCGGGTGAAATGACATAAATAGTTCAGCGATCGCATAGAAAAGGTCGCTGAAGCAAAGGTCCGCTTGCCATACCTGTCCATGGTCCTGGGCTCCTTGTTAGGAGGATGAACAGATACAGAAGGATCAGCCAATTTCTTCTTAGTGGCTGCTGCTACCACCATAGCATCAACTGAAACACCTTTGGTGAGAAAGGATTTATCATCTGGTGCAGAAATAAATTTAGAAGGCCTCCTAGGGGTAGGTCCAATTGAATCAGGAGCTGCCCATGCCTTTCTAGCCACTACCTCCTTTAGTGGGTCAAAAGGGGGAGACACCCAGGAGGTGGAAGGGCGAGATCCAAAAGCGTCAAGGTAAACCAACTCATCCTTGGAAGGTTTGAGAGTGGACCAATTTCCCCTCTGTCTTAGGATTTCCAGGATGTCTGAAAAGGAGACATCCTCAGAGGGGGATCTGGGGGAACCTTCCGACTCATCCAAGTCGGTGTCCGACGTGACAGACTCGGGGGAGTCCATGTGCTTCCTCTTGCACTTTCTTTTCCTAGGGGGTTCCCCTGAAACTTCAGGGGAGCCCTCGGAAGAGGAGGAGACACCCAAAGTGGGTACCCCACACTGTGGATCTCTGCTGACAGGTGCAAGAGAATGGCCAGAGACCGTAACAGGCACTATGGAGGGAGGAGCCGCAGAACTTAACCTTGGAGTGGACACTGGGTCCAGCACACTCCTCATCACCTCAAAGGCTCCCCTATCAGACACCAAAGGTAGCACCGGCTCCAAAAAGACCGGAACCACCCCCGGAGCCAACAGAGAAGGCTCCGAGAATGATGTCGGGGCCAAACTAACCAGAGCCGAAGCTCCGAGAGGGAGAGCGGGGTCGGACAAGGGTCCGATGCCACTCGCCCCCTCGGAGCCAACAATGAAGTCTCGGCGCCCGGACCTCTCCACGGATGGAACCAATGAAGAGGTCAGACCCGACGACACCGGAGCCGAAGGAGGAAGTATTGGCTCCGACGTAGGTAAGGTCACAGTTCTGAGAAACTCCGGCTCCGAGCTCGAGTGATGAGTCGGAGGAGGAATAGATAATTGTATCGAAGGAGCCGCAGTCTGGTGAGATGGGCTCTGGAGCATTTGGGCCAGTGCCTGAGATTTTATGAATCTACTGACCACCCTCTCGATGTCATGGTCAGAAAGCCTAGATGACCTCGATGAATGAGTCCTATGACTCCGCTCTGACAAGAGAGGGGATCTCAGAGCTGATCTAACGGACTCTAGGGAGGGGGACCTAGAGTGCTTGTGCGCTGGGGTCAGCTCCGATGATGGTTTCGGAGCGGAAACTACTTTGCTCGCCTCGGAGCCAGCCGAAACCGAGGTCAGAGCCATCTCAATAACACCAGCCCTTGACTCAGAAGCTGGAGCCGAGGGTTTGGCGGTTTTTGATGACTTCCCCGAACCAGACTTGGACGGGAAGACATCAGGTTTTAACAAGCCCCTTAGAATAAGCTTTTTACACCTCTCCTGCAGGACTCTTGAACTAAATCCGTGACAAACGGAACAAGAGTCCTGCAGGTGTAAAGTACCCAAGCAATAGACACAAGAAGTGTGACCGTCTGTCAGAGACATTTTCTGACAGCATGAGTCACACTTCTTGAATCCCGAGACCTTAGAGTCTTTGGACATAGTTTTGACCACAGTAAAAAACACAGTCAGTCCACACACACACACTCAATTTAAGGGAACTGACTAAACCCACACACACATATAGGAAGGGGTGGGGAAACTAAGGTAAAGCCCATAGGCCCAAGATAACAAATTAACTAAATAAGGGAAGAAGGGCTACAAAAGAAAGGGTCCAAGAATAAGGTAATCAGTAGGGACCTAGACAAAGATAACTACTGGGAAAAAACCACCTGAAAACTAGTTTAATTAAGTAAAACTCCTTACTAACCTGAGCCGGTAAAAAAAGACAACCTCGTAGCGAAGCAGCAAATGAGATCTGGGGAGTTAGCACATGGTATTGTGGGATATAGGGCTGCCTCGAGCCGGTAAAAATAGCTCTCGAGCTATAGTATAGGCCAAGTCGGAGCCGAGGTTCGGCTCCGATCCCATCCAGCAAGAATGAAGGCAAGAATGACAACTTAACATTGTGTATTATTAATTTAAGAACTATCTCAGAGAGAAATAGTGCATTTTGTATCTTGTCTTGGACCTAGTAAGAGCATCCACTCACCAGTATTTGCCTTTCTCTGTAAGTAAGTTATTTAGAACTTAGTTTCTCTTAGTGATAGATAGGAATATAGCAAGATTAGTCTAAATGTTTTCTGTATTTATGTGAGACTGTCCTACAATGTTGTTTTTAAAGTATTTTCTGTGATTCTGAACCCTGCTGTCACTGTGTTAAGTTACTGAGAATTGTCTTGTTCTTTTATCATTTATTATTAAAGATATTTAAACCTATTAATTGTGGATGGTTTTATATAGAGATATATAACCTCTTAGAGTACTTGCATGTATTTGGTGACACTGTATAAGCCACTCTTAAATACCCTTAGCCTCGGACACACTTACCATTTGGATAATAGTAACATTGCTCAGTAGAATTGGACACCATTTGGTAAGGGCCTTAGACTAGTTGATAATAGTGGTTGGTGGTAGTTGGTACTACCTTATAGCCTGGTCAGAAGGGGGCATAGCTAGTGAACCTGTGCCGGCCTTCCCCAGGAGTGTCTGTGTGTTTGTATATAAATCAAATCTCAAAGTGTGTGTGTGTGTTTGTGTGTGTTTGTGTGTGTGTGTGTGTGTGTGTGTGTGTGTGTGTGTGTGTGTGTGTGTGTGTGTGTGTGTGTGTGTGTGTGTGTCAGCTACTTGGGCAGGGACACAAAGCACTGGTTAGACAGAGAGGGTGCTCGAGGTTCTGGCTTGACCACTCAGCTGAAATCTTAACCTATAGCTGTGCCAGCGAGGAGTCTTATTGGGGATCTGGAGAGAAAGGGAGAAATCAGCCCCAGACTGACTGTGATCTCTGTGTACTTTTATGGGAAATTGTACTTTATACTGTGTGTGTACTTGTCATCCTCCCAATGTGCACCTCCTCACTGGTGTTAGTGGTGAGGATTGAGGCTCCTTGATTACTGGACCAGGGCACGAGCATCACAGCTTGTTTAATACAGCAGTTTACTTATAAGACAAACCAAAAAAATTAATTGCACAGTTCATCCTAGAATAAAAAACACACACATATGTAGAAATGTAAAGTAACTGCTCAGCAATATGACCTTTTTTCTGGGTCTTGCACATAGACGCATGTGATCTGCTTCAGACACATCATATCGGTGTTCTGTTGTAATACAAATGACTGAGATATCTGGGAGATAGCAGGCTTTGGGGTAAGGATTCTGGAGAATTTGGAGATGGGAGAACAATTCATATGTATAAATCAAAAGACCATAAACATAATCACACATAAAAGGTGATGGGGCAAACAAGCTGAGCAAATTAGCCAGCAAATAACTTTTTTCACTTGATTAAAGTCAAATATCACAGGCTTAGCTTGTCAAATTCAGCTTTTGTAGGAGGAAGGCGGGAAGTCCCAGTCTGTTTTTAAAACCAGATAATCACTTTATCATAGTTAAACTATCATCACTCTAAATTTTCAGGAGCAGTGTGTGTGTGTGTGTGTGTGTGTGTGTGTGTGTGTGTGTGTGTGTGTGTGTGTGTGTGTGTGTGTGTGTACGTTTGTATGTTTATTCTTAAGCTTGTCTGCATGTCTGTAATAATTTTTACATTCTAACATTGTATGAATTCCCAGTTAAAAATGTTTATTCTAGGGTACAAGAACGGTAGTCTTTGTTAAAATAATTAGAAAACTGTCACTAATTTACAGTTGATTGATAAATATATAGATTGTTAGAGTAAGTTTTCTTGTGCATGAAACATATTTAAATACATTATTGTGGGAAGAATTCTGTTTACTTGACCAGAGGCAGATATTAGAGTATTCTGTGGAGTGATATTTGCATGTGAAAAATAAACAACTTTTCATTTGAAATAGTTATTGCAGCTTTTTTATATGTAGATAATTCATATGGCTTCTTCCAAGTCAAAGAGGTGTACTGCAGCAGGAGTGACTTATTTAGGGGATGCAGTCTGTGCGCAGAAGGAGATAAAACTATAGTTTTGAAGAAAAAAATGTAAGCACAACCAGTGGTTTACTTCTCAAAATTATTATTTTATTATTACAGATGCACAGCACAGCTCCTGTGATTTTTTGCAACCAATAGGATCTGAACAGTATGAAAATGTTCAATAGAGTTAGTTGATAACCAACTTGTTTGTATATTTTTTCTCACTAGGCAGATCTTCCATTACCTTTGCACATAATACATGTGCTAACTAGAGTTTATAAAGCAACATACAAATAGGTTGGCCACAAAATTTTGCA
Source organism: Protopterus annectens (assembly GCF_019279795.1). Taxonomy (NCBI): domain Eukaryota; kingdom Metazoa; phylum Chordata; order Ceratodontiformes; family Protopteridae; genus Protopterus; species Protopterus annectens. Next base: position 1,091,186,879 of record NC_056726.1, read on the forward strand.
AGAAAATGTTAACTGTTTCAGAAATACAACCCTCAATTGATAAGGGCTACCAACAGGCCTACATGACCATTGTAATCTCTCATGCTGCAAAATTAGGTTATGCTTTATTTATGTAATAGACGGATATAAGACTTCTGTTCTGAGTAAAGAATACAGTTCAGGTCCTACCCCTAGATTCCAAAATAAATAGCTTTTGGGAAAAAAAAAACATTAACTCATATCATGCCTGCTCTGTGAAACTTGATGAACTTGGAGCAGATTACTGTTCAAGTACAATTTGTTTTGAAATCTGGGAGCAGAGCATACCTGTACTGAGTTGTCATTACAATATAAAGAAAAATGATATACAATTCTCCAAAAAGCTGAGCTTCTTCATAAAGTTGGACTTTTCTTTCACTTTAAATATGTCACCACAACCTAAAAATTATTTTTTAACAAGGACAGAAATGCCCACCTAACTTTAATGTTGTGTTTCATGTATAACTCCTTAAGGGCTGTGTGGTAATCCTGATGACATTATACACACCAGAGTATAATTCCATGAAATGTTCCGTAACAACATTCAAAGAGTGACTAAAATGTTGCCTCCTGTTTTTAAGTAAGAAATGTTGTATGGTACTATCATCTCACTGATACAATATGTGAACCTAATTCCTTCTGGTATGATACCAAGTCAATATATATATATATATATATATATATATATATATATATATATATATATATATATATATATATATATGTTGTATACACCAGACATAAACAAAATAAACACACACACACACACGTGTACTATAGCAGGCAGAATTAATGGAAAGTTGACCTCAACAAAGACATCAGTCACATAAGGTTGGAAAAAACAAGGTTGACATGCTGGTATGCATGCAGTGAGAAACAACCAAAGTGAGTGCAAAAATGTAACAAACAAAAAAAAATCAAAACACATTATTTTGCAGGGGGGAAAGTCCCCTTGTACCACCCATACCACCTGCTAATAATATATACTAACTCTAAGATCATACAAAATTGAGGAGAAGGCATATTCCCCAGTCCTGAGAATTATGCAGTCTCGCACACTTGTTGACCATTTGTTTAGTCAACCAAATGAGGCAGGCGACTAAACAGCTGTCAGCAACCCACATAATTGACCATATCCACTACTCCCATATGAGACCATAAGATCGAAGTTTTGAAATGCTGAACCATTTAAATGGAGATCACCATATAGCACGGAATGGTATATTTACCATTTTCCTCAGTATAATGCAATCTTGGAGTTGGTATATTTAATGCGCAGAAGGTGTGCAGAAGGGCCACATTGAGGAAAGTATTAAGCCACATGGTCGATGTTCTCATTGTGGATATATACTGCAGGTTCCTTCCTTAACATTGAATAATGGTTTAAACAGTGTTCTGCACTTTAGAAAAGGCAATTGCTACACAAATAGAATAGTGTAGATTGCACTTTGTAATACTTGCCCAGGGTTTTACATTGGAAAAATTGAGAGGGCTTTAAAATGCAGAATTTGCAAAGATTTTTATGAAATAAAAAAACAAAAAGGAGACTAATCACTTTATAGACACAGCATAGACTGTGGGGGATACACAGGTTTTAAATTTGGAATAATAGATGCAGTCAACATTGATGTGACGGGGGGTGACTGGAAGAACCTCTTGAGCAAAAGAGAACTTATGTGGCAGCTTAGGTTAGCTGCTAATTTCCCTCCAGGTCTCAGTGACCATTTATACATTTACTAAATACTCAAGGAAAAAGCCAGTAAGATAACATAACATATTTGAATTTACAAATAATCATGTATTTTTCATAGAATATGTTTAATATTTTATTTATATGTGCAAAGAAGATGAAAGTAAGGAAAATGTTTATTTGATATAGACAAAGTCTTTTTCAGTCCAATATTATGTAAGAAAATATTTTAAATCGGTGCACTGATTTTATTAAGTGTTTGTTCATTATGGTTGGATGGGATCATGTTTCTTTAAAAAGTGAGTGTGAGCTGACAATTCCTTTGGAATACTGATTGACTACTTGTTAAGAAAGAGTATTTAAATGTTTTAGGGTTGAGTTCAGTTTGTTCTGACGAAGTCAATTCATTGATGAAAGCGCTCAACATGAAACATTGTGTATTTGGACTGTATATTGGTCTTTTATCTGCTTTTAGTCATTAAAAGGAGTTTTCCATGGTCCTTTTGGTGCATTCTTTCTGTGGTATTGGTTTATCGAGCACCAACACACCTTTATTTGTTTTTTGGATTTATAGGACCTCACCCATTGGCATAGTATAATGCAAACACACACACCTATAATTCAGTCACACTTCTTTATCTCTTTGACACATACACACACACACACACACACTCACCCGCAGATGGGCACACACAAACTACCCTCAAATACACACACAGACACACACACACACACACACACACACACACACACACACACACACACACACACACACACACGCGCGCGCGCGCACGCACGCACACTATAAAGACATTCATTCAAACACAAAACACCCACATTAACTTCATAATCTAATGCTCAATGAAATGGAAATTGACCAAAATAAGTAAGGACCTCTATTTTGATGAAAACACTGTTCACTCAATTGATATGAAACTTTGTGTGTGTGTGTGTGTGTGTGTGTGTGTGTGTGTGTGTGTGTGTGTGTGTGTGTGTGTGTCTGTGTGTGTGTGTAAGTGGGTAAAATGATACTGAAATTATTTTTTCATTAAGATGTAATATGCAATTGCTCTTTTGTCTTTGAAACCAGTAGTACAACTTAATATTTTACAAGGAATTTTCACAGTATAGTTAAAAGATAATATACCATTTTGGAGAAGCAGTCCATTTCAGGCTGAGAGCAATAATAGCTAAATCAGTCAGGATTGTATTTAGAGTAACTGTTGAAATTCTGAGGTCCATAATTGTTATCCTAAGAGTGAGACAATTACTGTGAAAGGAGGAATATATACTAAGATGCAGTGGATGGTGCAGTGGTTAACATTGTCGCCTCACAGCTAGAGGTTCTCTGGTTCGATTCTTGGCTGGAGTGCCTTCTGTGTGGAGACTGCATGTCCTCCCTGCATTTGTGTGGGTTTTCTGCGGGTGCCCTGGTTTTCTCCCATGGTACAAAGAGTTTTTCCCTGGGCTTCTGCTGAAAATTGGCTCATTCCAAGTTGGACTTTCCTGGTAAACAAATGTTAAAGTTTGAGACTGCAGCATCTTTGAGATTTCCACCTTCTGTAAGATACAAAGACCTCAAAGGTAGTGTATGTAACTAAAAGACTAAATGTTGTCACCCTCTTCCAACATTTCAATTGTGTTGCAGTGAATTTTGACACTGACTGTATTCTTTTTGAATTTCTTAGATTTATGGGTCTTACATTTCTTATAGGGATCCTTATGGGTACAACTTTAGGTTCATAAGTTCATAGTTGAGTAAAATGCAATCATTCTACAGACCATTACAAGCCTAGCAAATAAATTATATTCAAAAGTTTTGTCCAGACTCAGTACTGGGAGAATTTGGGTCTACCCATCTAATATTCTGTAAAATACCATGATTAAAAGATTAAAAAAACAGCTAACATTCAGTTAATTGAATCACCTGAGCTTATATCTCAGCTGTTTGAGTATCAGCAGCAGTTGGCTGCCATCTTACTGTTCTTCAAAAGCCATGCGAACAAGATCTTAGTGGACTTACATGTCTGCTTAATAAGTGCTCCAATCCCACAGCCCCCAGACAAAGAGAAAGACAGGCTTTCTACTGCCTGTCAGTGATCCCTCTCCAAGGTGTAGTAATGTCAGAGTGGAAATAAAGTAATGTGTTGTTGAAAGCAAACCCCCTATGCATGGGTGCGTGCGCACACACACACACACACACACACACACACACACACACACACACACACACACACACACACAAAAAAAACACTTGTTTTATCATGTTGAATGTGCTTGTATTTTCATGCATTTGAGTATATATGTGTTTCTAGCTTGTGTGCACTTCAGCTCATGCAATACAAGTTTTTCTCGCTGATCTTTTGTGATGTGAGCTTGAGTGACTCCAGGGGACACACTAGAATCAAAAATAACTCAAGTTACCCTTATGCTGATATAATACAATTAATAGAGGATATGTCCCTTTAGCAAATGTTTAATATACTGAATTAATTGGACTGGTCATAGTAATACTTCACTTGTTTAGTCATCAGTTCAGTTTATTTGTGTTTTACCCCTGTTGTCAGCTTGGTGACTCCCACATACTGAGATGATTGTTCGGTGCATTTACAAAACGATATTTCAGTCAGATACTTGTGTGTGTATTACAGATGCCCTTTTCCTCAGACACTTTACCATTTGTGGAAAGTTATGCACAATTACTATCATACAAAGTGGTGATGTGTCTTTAAAATAACCTTTATTATTCAGGAAGACAAGCAGGATTTGGTAAGACGACCACTTTTGAATTAATGCTTAACAAGATCAGGAACTTACAGTCTTGTAGCTTGTAATATAGTTAAGACACCACAAGGAGTGTAAACGTATTCCTGGTAAGCTTTGTCAGCTCTGTTTTGTTCCTGTTGAAGCCATGCAGCAGTTTGTGGTATTACCAGTCCTGACTCCTTCATTAGACAAGAAGACTAATTTGTAACAGCAATATCTTTGATATATCACAGACTGACTGACTAACAAATTATTACTTTGTTCTAATGCTCACCAGTTATTCATTTTCTTTAAGTTAAAAATCACTGAAACAAGAAAGAAGGGAAAAATAAACCCACCCCCATGGGGTATTTATTTCACTGGGAAATCCCAGAGACATCCTTAGTTAAGTCACATATTAATCATGAAGTCTAGTGCCTCAATGAAGCCCAGAGAACCTCTCTCTTACTATTTTGGTACATTCTTTCAAACAACAAATGATTCTCTACTAGGGTTACCACTTGTCCCACTTTGCGAGGGACAGTCCTTCTTTGGGCAGTTGTGTCCTGCAAAAAACCTGTAAAAATGGCAAATGTCCTGAGATTTTAGGACAAAATTATTTCCTATATTTTATGTAATAGTTGCATAAAACAGTTATTCTGTATCTGAATCACCTACATGTTATAAGAAACAGAATAAGCAACTAAAATGCTACAAGAATAAGCTTTTATTTAGGCAAAAAAGTGAAGTTCTGTCCTTTGTACTGGCCGTGGGTATGTTTCAACCTGCAAAATCTGACGTTTGTACCAAAAATGTCCCACTTTGAGCATTTGAAAATGTGTCAACCCTGTTCTCTACAGGTGATTCATATCAAGAGACAAGGAAACTAGGGAGCTCTACAGGACAGGGGAAGGGACTAGGAGCATTTATCAGGGCTTTGTAGGTACGGGTGTATGGAGTACTAAGGCAATATTTCAGTTCTCATTACATGAAGTCATCCACTATAACCTAGCAACAGACTTGGACTTTTGAAAAACAGACAGTGCAATTTTATATTATTATTAACATTACTATTATTATTATTGGTTTCAAATATGGCTACAATTGATGAAGGGGCTCCTGTATGCAATGCCTGTACTAGGCTGCCATCTAATGGCATTATTTCAGTACTGCAGTTTCCTTATCAGAATTTGTATATCTTTTTTTTTAATAAATGTAGTACTTCATTTATTAACCAGTAATATTTACATGGGAGATTCCATTTTCAATGGAACCCCAGGAAGAAGTACTCCAGAAAAAACATACAATGAAATTACATTACATTTTGCAAAGCAAACAGTAAATGACAACTCCGTAGGTCATACAATTACTGACAACATATAATAAAGTGAACTAATAGAAAATTAGCCACTCATATGAAATACTGCAGCTGACAGAAGTTAACATATGAATATGCATTGCATTAATATACAGTCTTCATACATACAGTGCTTACAAATTCTAAAATAATAGTAAGATCATAACCATGTAAAGAGAACTATTAATCATCACAAACACACCTCTTCCATTGACAAATCTAAGTTTACTGGAATGATGGAAAAAAAACTTAAAAAGACATAGCTTAAACAAGTAAGGGTTATACAGGCATCGACTTGTATAAGGTTCACAAAACAAGTATACTATATGCACATTAACACTGCCACTAATATTTAAAGGGTATACTCATCCTGTGTTTATATAGAAACCTGGTACTGAATCTTGCATAAGGACACAGCTAATAGCACTGTCTTAAACATCATCTAGGTAAAAACTTTTATGCCTGACAAACATAAAAAATAAAATATCCACTTTCTTTTTTTGCTTGTATAATTTTTAATGCCCAAAGTAGTGATCAATTCCATTGTTTTTTAATTACAGTGATCAGAGGTTGGGGCACTGTATATGAGATGATCAAGGTGAAATACATTACTGCTGGATTTTTTTTCTTTCTCTCTGAAGAAGGGAAACATTTGGGTGGGAATTCAAAAGTTGGGGGTTAGTAGCAGGGAGACAGAATCTGTAAAAGCAAAGACCATTATGTGATTATTTTTAGATGATCATTGGCATGAGCTGACAGGTAAAGGAGTACATGTGTATGAGAGCAGAGAACTAAAATACAATCGATGCTAGGAGCCTTAACAAAAAACTTCACTCCTTACAGGTATTCCTTACAGAGAAACACATTGATATATGCATTGTCACAAAGATCTTGTTCAAAACCTATGCAGCCACTCCATTTGTGCAGACCTACAGCCACACCACTAAATGAAGGCACTAAAGACAGCCACATCACCATATTCTTAAAACAGATTTCACCTCCACACTTGTTAGACAATATTATGACCTGGCATTCCTCCAAGTCCAACTTACTATCAACAAAATCCCTTAACATATCACAGCTATCTATAGAACCCCATGTATCCAGCCCCTCAACATATATCTCCTACTTAAATGGCATGTCATTCCTATGTATTTTCCAAACACCATCCTCCTAAGTGACTTTAGCTACCCTTTCATTAACTGGGGACTTACACTTCCTCAAACACAGACTCTCACAAATTTCTGGACTTTATCAACAAAAAATATCTGGCCCAGTTAGTCCATATATCAACCATGGATGATAAAATCCTGAACTTTGTCTTACCAGTATGGGACAGCTTTGTACCCCACCATTTCTAACATCCTGCCTGATTATATTGGACCATAAATCAGTCACATTCACCATAAGACTACTCAGAGATTATAAGGCTGATCTACTGAAACAGTGTGATGACCTGGCTAAATTCAAAATTCCCTTTCAACTTGATGACCCTTCTGCTAATGCAGAATCTTTTACTGGCAAAGTCCATGCAGTTGTAAATAGCTGCAAAGCAGCAGCTGCCCTAAAGTAAAGCACCATAGCAAATGGCGAAGTGGTGCAGCAGTAGCATTGTTGCCTCACAGCAAGAGGTTCTCTGGTTCGATTTTCGGTTGGAGTGTCTTCTGTGTGGACTCTGCATGTCCTCCCTACATTCGTGTGAGTTTCCTCCGGGTGCTCCAGTTTTCTCCCACTTTACCAAGGCATGCATCTGAAGTGTTTCTCCCCGGGCCTCTGCTGAAAATTGGCTTCATTCCAAGTCAGACTTTCCTGGTTAACAAACGTTAAATAAATAAATAAATAAATAAAATGTGAAGTGTAAAAATAAACCCTTTATGGTAGAACCCAAATATAAATAAACTCTTAACTCACTGTATGCAAAAAATAAGTTTAACACTCATGATGCCAAAAATGCACTTGCTAAAGCAGCCATCCAGGAAAAGAAAACCACAAAGCTTTCTTTAACTATGTTAGCTACTAATGAAGCAATTCCCAGCACTGTGCATGAATAAAAGTAAATTACAGCACATACTTGGACCCAGAGGATATGCTCAATGTTTGGGTGGATAAGTTTACCTCAGATTTTACCCCATACCCTCCTATATTCTCTGAGAAAATATCCATATTTATACCCTCCCCAAATCTCCCAAGAATAAGTCCTCAAGGCACTATCCAAGGCCAAGAACACTTCTTCTATGTGACTGTAAAACACAATGGGCTGCTTATCGGCCAACCTGAAACAGGACCTGTCAGACCACCCTATAGAGGTTATTTAGTATCAGCTTCGAAACAGGCTTTGTGCCGGATGAATGGAGGGCAGCAACTGTCATCCCCTTGCACAAAGGTGCCCCAGGTAATTATAGACTCATAAGCCTGACCAGCCTTATCTATAAGACAATGGAATGGATCATTATGGAATTAATAAGTAAGGGCATAGGTAACCTACAAACTATTGACCCATGCAAGTTTGGATTCAGCCAGGGCAGATCCTGCCTACTTAACCAGGCTGAACTCTTCAAGATTACTGAAACAATGGATGAGGGCAAATCAGTACACACTGCATATCTAGCTAGACCTTGTAAATGTGCTCAACACCATCCTGCACTTGGGTATGATAGATGAACTCTTCCAGCTAAATGTAAAGTACTATGTAACTTGTTGGATAGCTAACTGTCTCAAAAATAGCACTATTGTCAGTGGACAACAGGTAGCACACTTGCCTTTGGTGTTAGAAGATCAGAAGACTGTGGGTTCTATTCCCACTCCAGGTTCATGGATCAATGCCCAACAATAAAATCACAGTTCAGCATAAGGAGGATGCTGCACTCTTGACTGTGCCATCCTTTGGATGAGATGTTAAACCAAGGCCACATGCCATAGTTCGTGGCACTTTAGGTGGATGTAAAAGATCTCAAAGTACCTGTGGAAAAGAGAGGGAGAATTTCCAGATGCTCTGATCAAATTTTCCCTAAATACCACCTCAGATCTCCCAAGAAAAGAGGTCACTATCCTAGTGGAACAACCCAGTCAACAAAGGATAAACAATAATAAATAAACAGAACACAATAAATTAGGGTGGGTGGCTCTACATCTTCCAAAAGACATTTCAGAAGCAGTGTACCCCTGGGTTCAATCCCTGGGCCACACTTCTTTAGCATTTACTTCTTGAAGGTAAAAGCAAATGTTAAGTATCTATGGCTGACCAAGTTTACAGATGACTGCAAATTTGGTGCCATCATTAGCTCCCCAGAATACACCAAAACTCTCCAAGAAGGTCTTTCCCAGACAAATAGTGGGTGTTAAAACCATGCACCAAAACTCAATGCCAAGAAATGTATAATAGCATGCTTCAGCAAGCTCGGCTTCCGTTGTAACTGTCACATCAATAACATCACCCTGAAAGTTGATTTTGTAGTCAGGGATCTAGAAACCTATGTAGACAATGAACTGTTCATCGATTATCACTTATCAGCTATTCAAAGGAAGTCTTTGTTTCATCATATAGTTTAAATCTAAAGGTTGGGTGCCCAGGTCAAAGGATGTAATCAATCCACAGTACACAGCTCTCATTAGAGTGATCAGTTATTCTTTGATACCACTCACTCGCACACACATTCACACCTATTGCCAGTTTAGAGTGTCCATTCCACCTACTTCATGTCTTTTGAATGTAGGAGGAAATTACAGCATCCAGAGAGAACCCACATGAATATAGGGAGGACATGCAGACTCCACTTAGAAGGCACCCCATTCAAGAATAAAACTGAGGAACCTCTTGATGTGAAGGGACAACATTATCCACTGCATCACTGTGCTACAGAAAAGGCAAATTGTTTTGACAAGGGAAGCATGCCTTAACGAAAACCTCCCTGTACAGTGAACGCCAATGTGGTATGATCAAACTCAGCATGAAACTGCACTGAAATCCTTAACAGAAAAATAACAAACTTGATGTCACTGAAACTCCATGTTCTGATGTAAAATTTAGCATTAAACTGCACTGAAATTCCTTAGGCTAAAATGGCAGCCTTATGTGCATTACATAGCTGAGTATCCTGTAATTTTTTGAAATATTTATTTAGAACTCTCAAAGGGGTAGATACATGACCATTTATATATAGGTACCTAATACAGGCATGTCAGTGATGTAGTCTGGCATGCAGCACTATATTTGGCGACCATTAAGGATGGGCTGCATGGCTTCTGCTCATATTGTGGTATGTAGTACCTATATGTGATATATATATTTACTGAGCTGTCATATTGAAAGTAGCAGTCCTATATGTTTTCTGAAGAAGGAAATGTTTATGTCACTGGATTTTGTATTTTAATTGCATTCCTCCTTATACAGTGAAGTATATTATATGAAGATAATTTTGTGTATGTTTCTTTATACCTGGAATAACCAGATAACTGCATTCTGCAGATGGGAGTCATGACATATTATTCTGAAAAATGTAGTTAACAGCAACTGAATATTTGAAGCAGTTTTAGAGATATGATCCTGTATTGCTATATACCACCACCAGCAGTCCTATATAGCCATTTGAGTGACAGTTGCTTTGCCAGTCTGTCAATAACAAACATACTTTTCACCTTACACAGTTTTTCAGGCTGAGAAACTCAGTAGATATCTGACAATACTGTTGGTGTGATAGTTATTAGTATGCTATTACAAAACAAGAACCAAAAACAATAATATTTTCTCTGGAGAAATGTTTTATAAAATTTAAATGCCACAGGAAAATATGCATAATTTACTTGTTCTGACAGTCATGCACGAAACTGAGATTTGACCTACTTGTTATAGAATATGCTGCACAAGTCTGTATAATGTTGTTTTACCTTGAAAATGTTGTAAGACTATTTTGAAGCATGAGATAGGATTACTTTCAGGCCAGAAGTAACTTTGAAAGTGAATAACTGCAATAATTGCAAAGCAATCATTTAAAAAAAAAATGCAACATTCAGTTCAACTCATGGCAACAAACATGAAAGTTATCAAAGTGCTGCTGAGGCATCAGGCCTAAAAAGACTAAGTGTTCCATTATAAAAATAATATGTTTATTCCTTTTTATGTTTTGGCATTACAATGTTATATTTTTTCATTAAAATTCAAGTTTCAACTACTCCTTTACCTTTAAGGGTCTGAGCAACTCTAACACTGCATTCCCATTAGTTTTCATTTGAAAATGTTAAACCATTTTGAAACTGTAGCCATTAATATACAGGGAGCAAAAACAGGCAAAATAAACTGCTACTAGCTTGGAGACAGACTTCTGGAAAAATGATCAGCAGTAAAGGGTCAATGGTAGGGCAGCTATGGTGATACAGAGGTTAGCATTGCCGCCTCACAGCAAGAGGTTCTCCGGTTCAATCCTCGGCTGGGGGTGCCTTCTGTGCAGAGTCAGCATGTCCTCCCTGTGGTCACGTGGGTTTCCTCTGGGTGCTCCAGTTTCCTCCCACATCCCAAAGACATGCTGTAGGTGGATTGAACACTCTAAATTGGCCCTAGGTGTGTGTGTGTGTGTGTGTGCGTGTGTGTGTGTGTGTGTGTGTGTGTGTGTGTGTGTGTGTGTGTGTGTGTGTGTGTGTGTGTGTGTGTGTGTGTGTGTGTGTGTCTTCTGTGGAAGGTTGGGTGCTGGGCTGGCAACTCAACACTGTAAAACTCCACTGCCAATCTTGAGCAGACAGGTGATCCGCTGCGGCGACTCCTAACAGGGAAAAGCCAGAAGAAGAAGTAAAGGATCAATGGTATTAAAGATAAACCTAACATTTTATAAGATCTTCAATGATTCATCACAAACTGAGACTAAAACTAAACCCACCTATGTTCCACTCACTATCTGAAGACTTGTCTCAATCTTTCTAAAATGTAGTGAATTTAAGTAATATAATTCATCCATCATTACAAAATACAAGACCCATAACTCTCTTCACACATCCCATCCAACTACCTCATGAAATGTACATAAATCAGATCAAAAGAGCTTGTAAATTTGCAGTTAGTACTACTATACCTCATTTAAACCAGTGGTATTTCTTAAAGTGCCACTTGATAGCGCCAAAACTACATGTACAAGCAGGTATTTAAAAATTCAAATTATACAATGACTGGTCATTAATATTTTCTAAAACGAACATGCTGATTGGCCATCCCAACCAGCGTGCCCCATTGTAAATCCAA
>NC_056726.1:1091243561-1091441061 GCF_019279795.1 Protopterus annectens
CCTGAGGCTCCCACGGGGGGGGGCCGGCGTTTTGACATGCGGCTGTGCACCTTCTCTGAGTGTAAACACTGACAGTGCATTGCGGAATGACGCGGTCTTATCGTATCCTTTGCTCCTTGGACGGGTACACTTATGCCTTCGTGGCTTCTATTTGCTTCTCCATTAATTTGGGACGGGGACTATGTTGCATACTGTACGTGCGTTTCATTCTGCACAGGACCTGGCTGCTGCCATTACTATTGTGGGCGGACCGTGGCTGTCAGCACATTAGGTTGCTCACCTCATGCCGGCTTAGACACGCCTCCAGACGCATCCTACCTGGGCTCGCTCACGTACACTACGCACGTGTCTGTGATTCCGGTGCACTCTCATTAATATGTATATGGCGCTACTGCGCCGGATATTCCATGCACCGCCGGCGCAAGCCTTACGCCGGCCTTGCGCCGAGCTTCATGAATCCCGGGGATTATTTAAGAAAAGTAAGTATTTTTGTTTTCTTAAATAATGTCATTGTATAATAGCAATAATCAACTCTGTGGTGTGGTATATTAAGATTTACCCACGGTTGGCTTTATTTATTTAGGTAAATGTTTATAAACCACACCAACGTCGTCGGTTATTACTTGATTAACCTTAGCCAATATGAAGACTACATTACATCTGCACTGAAAAGAAGACACTTTCCCAATAGGACTAAGCTAGTCAACAAAGAGAAAAAAATAAAAGCAAATTTTAAAAAAGTACTTCTTCAGATATTTAGTTTTTTTTCAAACAACTTTATTGAATTATCACTTGTGATATAGGCAAATTTACATTCATGTAAAAGTAATCAAACTATATTAACATAACAAACATTATACTTCACATATATTGCTATATATCATATAACCTAAGCAACATTACATAAATTATTCAATTTCTGCCTTTTTTTAACAAGAAACATCTTTAGTAAACCATCACTTACTACATAGGCAATCATACATTTATATAAATGAAAACAAATCACAGTGACACAATCCTAGTTGCAAGCATTTTACATCACAAACAATACTAACACGCTCCCAGATGCAAACATTATACATAACTTATAATCTACCCAGTCCTTCTTACTCAAACATTACATAGCTCATTTAATTCCTGCTGCCTTTTAAACTGCATACCTCCCTTGTATGTATTGTTCCCACAATTCCCATTTTTCCTATGTAGTTTGCTCCTTCCCTTTTCTAAAGATCTCACTTCCAGTTGTTTTACCTCTGTACTATATTCACTACTGCCACTGTAGTTGGTTTAGATTTTTATTTCCATTTTCTAGTAATTGCTTTTTTGGCAGCCACCATTATTAGACACACTGCAAGGCCTTACCATGTCTAGGCAATTCTAATTCTGTATCACTGTATCATAGCTCAGAAAAATCCTCTCTCTCATCAGACCATCTGCCCACCCAGCATCTCCGACAGTGCATCCCGCAGGGAATCCTTAATGTCCACCAACACACTGCACTCTCAGAAAATATGTTCCCAATTACCTCTTTCTTCCTCTTCACACCTCCAACATTTGCTGTCTGCCTGAAGAAAAGTTCTGTGGAGCCTACTTGGGGTATAAAAATAACTATGTAAACATTTCCAGGCAAAAATCCTAAATCTTCTAGATTTTGTTGCATATTTGGGAGACATGCATGTACCCTCCCATTGTTTCTTTGTGAATTGCTTGTCCAAGCTCTTTTCCCAATCCTTTCTAACCTACTCTGATTGATTCTTATAGTTATCATGCAATATTTTATATACTCTACTAATTATTCTTTTTTAATGGCAGCTTCTGTTCTAGATTCTATTAAAAACTCTGCCAGTGCTGGTCTTTTGTTTAGGGCCCCCTCTCCCCTCAGTTATTTAGTGAGGTAAAGTTCTACATGACAATCCTGTAACCACTCCTTTTTTGCATTTACTTTTCTAAAGTCAACGCCAGGGTCGATGTCCTGTGGCTGACTAAATTTGCAGAAGACTGCAAATTAGGGGCTATAAGTGAATCAGCCACTGATATAAATGTTCTCTAGGAAGGGCAGACAAGGACAAAAAAACTAGTGCCAGACCCATGGACTAAACCTAAATGCCATGAAATGCATAATAGTATCCTTCAGGAAGTTGTTAACTCCTGGTAACTATCACATTGACAACACACTCCTAAGAGTTGACCCAGTAGTCAGGGACTTGGGGACACACATAGACAGTAATCTAGGCTTTGGCCATGACATGTTTACAGTAGTGAGGAAATCATTCTATGTTGTGCAACTTATAAACAAAGGTATGGCATCTAGGTCCAAGGAAGTCATTGTTTCACTATATTCAGCATTCATCAGACCTATCAGTGAATACTCCCTTTGGTATGTATCTAACCAGGCATACCCAACAATTGGAAAGTCCACAGTGGTTCCTCACTAAAAGAATACAGGGCATAAATAACATGCCCTATGCAAACTGCATCAAGGCTCTATCCCTGTATTTTGTCGTATATAGGCTCTTGAGGGGAGATCTATGCCTGGCATAAAATGCATTGTCAGACCCCATTCTGATGGACCTCCTGCATATCCACAAAACAAACAGCACCAGAATTACCTATTCTAAGGACTTAACTCTTGCCTATGATATAAATAGGACCTGCTGGACAAAGAGGTATGTATCCCAGAAACTAGCCCTTCTCTGGAACAGGCTCCTCATTCATGTGAAGCAGAGTTCCTCTCTAACCCAGTTCAAGTGTAACTTGGTCAACTGAATGAGGAATAAGAAATTCAACCCTGATTTAGCACCTCTGTCTCTAATGGACACATGTAGCCTGTAAATGGTTCATCTCCCAGGCCCCTGCTTGTAAATATTTCAATTCCCAAGGCCCTGCTTACACTTATCAAGGGTGTGATGACAGGAGGTACTGCCAGCCATGCCAGCAGAATGAAAGACAGTGGATGTGTAACATATGCCAGCACAGCTAGCTGGAAGTTTGTAAATAATTATATGTCATTTGTATATCAAACTGATTTATACAGATGCTTGTGTTTAAAAATGTACTTGTAAAGTTGCTTGTGTTAAAATGTATCAACAGTGTGCCTTTTTGAAAAGAAAGGAAATGTACATTTATTATTGCAACTGAATTAAATCTATATGTTTTGACAGGGGATACTGGAAGGGAAGAGGTTAATCTTAAACTTCCAAAATAGTAAGAAAATTAAACTACTGGGCCTAGGCCATAAAGATGTTATCTCACAGTTTTTAATGAAGCCAGAGACACAACGTCTGTAAGAAGCCTGGTTTAGTAGCTCAGTAGGAAGAGCAGAAATGTTAAAATGGTTTTATGACTTCCAGGAGCAGCAGCAGATCTGAGCAATGTGCATGGTAACATGTAGGTGCTAAAATCCTAGTAACTTCTAGAGATGGGGGATAGTGCAGGAAACCGAGTCAGATGACCAGATGTGTGTGATGTCATTCTGTAAGCCAGAAATAATATGTAGATATTAGTAGGAGAGTGCTCTCAGCATTCTGCATTCTGTCTTGGATCTGACAACAAGAACCACTCACCCACATTATCTTGTCTTGCAGTAGTAAGTAACTTAACCGGGGAACAGTAATTATTTTAGATTAGTCAGGAAAATATAGTGAGATTAAAAGTACTGTTTTTTCTGTAACTGAGTGAATCTAATCAGCTCTGTTATTTTCAATATTTCCTGCGTCAGAAACTCTGGTGTTTACTGTAAATAGATATTTAGTATTTTCATGTTCTTTTATTATTTATTATTAAATATATTTAAACTTTTCATTGTGGCTGGCCCTTTTTAGAAAATATTTATGTTTTGAGAGTATTTGCACATATTTATTTGGTGATAACTCTGGCCACTCCAGAAAGACTGGCTGCTTGGTCAACATTACCATTTGTATTAATATTAATTTCACTCAGTGTAATTGGATACCTTTTTAAGAGCCTTTTAGTAACTGACTGGTGGCGGTGAATTTAACTTATAGTCTGGACAAAATTGGTAGAGCGGATAATCCGTGCCAGCCTTTCCCAGGTGTGTGTGTGTGTGTGTGTGTGTGTGTGTGTGTGTGTGTGTGTGTGTGTGTGTGTGTGTGTGTGTGTGTGTGTGTGTATGTGTGTGTTTGTGTGAAAATTAAATCTCAAAGTGTGTGGGTGTCAACTACTTGGGCAGGGACACAAAGCACTGGTTTCACAGACAGAGTGGTAAAGGACTTGGCTTGGGCACTCGGCTGAGGACTTAACTTTGAAGCTGTGTCAGTGGGGAGCCTTATTGGGGACCTGGGGAGAGACAGAGAAAGAGAATCCCAGACCCCATGTTGAGCGTGTTCCCTGTGTGCTCTTAAGAGAAATTGTGCTTGATGCAGAGGTCTGCATCTGGAAATACTGAATGTATCCATTTGTAGTCCAAATGAACACTCCTCTCCAGTGTCAGTATCCATGGATGTGAAAAATTAAGTTATTATGAAAGACTATGTTCAACAGGAACCACAAAACAGCCAACGATGCTCCTGAGTAACCAAGTCCTGTATATAAAACAAATCCAACAATCCAAATAAAACAGCAGGGCTCAGAGATGACTTCAGCTTCCAGTATCAAAATGTTTAATAAAACACAAGCGCTTTCGTAGGTAAACCCCACTACTTCAGATGTCTTTACAAATCAATTCAAATCATTCCCCTTCTTATACATACATCTGAAGTCACATGATACACCAATTAAGGTATCACTCGCATTTAAAGCTATCAGTAACAGAAATCATCATCAGACATTCATATTTCTAAAATACACATAAAAATTTCACATATCAACACATTAATTAACATAGTTCCACTTAAAAACTTACTTACATAAAACTTATATGTAACCATGTACTACCTAAAAGGTGGTCTGGACTTCAACTTAGGTAGTATTGGGACATATTCATTAAGCCCGTGGCCAGTGTCTGCTCTCAACCTCAATATCTACTCGGCTTCTAACTCCTCGGTGGCATTACATAAATCACCACCTCTAATATTTTCAAAAGTCCTTCCTATGGCCAAAATTTTAAATGTATGCTTCTCATCACTACTCATGATATGTTTATCCAATGCATTTACTTTATTCGTTTTACTAATAGAATAGATATGCTCAAGTATTCTCTCTTTAAAAGACCTATCAGTCTTCCCTACATAAAATTTTCAGCATTCCACACAATGTGCCAAATAAACAATATGCTGCGTATCATGTAGCAGAGACTTTAAAATTGTATGTTCTGTTCTGATCTGAATGTTCAAAATGTGAGCTAGTATCTATATACTTACAAAAAGAGCACTTAATACATGGTATAGTCCCTTCAACTTCACTGACCCTATTCATCATATTTGGGTAGCATAACTGTATTTTCAACGATTTGCTATTTTTTAATAGAAACTTAGGTTCTGTAGCTATCAGATCCCTGATATCTTTATCTGTTTTCAAGATGTCCCAATGCTTCCTAACAAGACTAAAATATCTGAACTTGCAGAGTGTCTCTCACAGATACCTAAGAGGAGATCTTATTCAGGTATATTCAGGTATATAGGGCATTTAATGACAACTACCTCTGGGAATGTTTGGGGTTTACAAAAAGTACTAGAGAATCATCAGATAACCTATGTAGAAGATTCTATAGGAATGAGAAGTGCACGAATTGGCTCTCTGACAGATTAGCTGATGTATGGAACAGACTACCAAATTACATTAAAGCAAGTACTAGTTTAGATATTTTTAAGAACAGCTTGGACACTTATTATAGGAGCAAGTGTTTAGTATATTGGCAAGCTAAAAGGGCATTAATGCCCATGCTTGAAATACTTGTATGTATGTATGTACTGTATGTATGTATGTAGGATTGAGGCTTCTTGATTACTAGCCCAGAGTGAGGCCGTCACAAAGTGTACCAGAACTTGTCAGAGATTTGGAATGCATTGCTAGACTTAAAAATGCCCCTGTTGTCATTAGCCTAGTAAACACCTGTGAACCTATGAAACTATAAACTTGTCTTCACTATTTTAATAAATGAACTCACTGAAAGTCTAATGTCAGTGTTACTTTATATACATACAACTTTTTTATTTTCAGAAACACAGACGAATATCCAAGGATGCATACAGACTAATGTCCATAGACTAGTCAATGATGTATCCCAACATCTATAATTAATTATGCAGAAAAAACAAAATTAGTTCCTTTGATGCTATATGAAGGCTAGTCTAACCCATTCCTCTTGATATTTTGGGACTCACTGGACAATTATGTGGAACACGTATAGTGTTCAAGAATTTAGTTAGGTTCCACACTTTCATTTACCTCTCACATAAACAACACTGTAACTAAAGTTCTCCCAAATTCAGAAACATGTTACAGGCAGGCCTAATTATTCAGACCTTGAGCTAGACATAGTATTGCTAAAATAGTCTTGTTACCTAAAACAAATGTGGACTGCTTATATCCATGCTTAACCAGCC
Organism: Protopterus annectens; assembly: GCF_019279795.1. Classification (NCBI taxonomy): domain Eukaryota; kingdom Metazoa; phylum Chordata; order Ceratodontiformes; family Protopteridae; genus Protopterus; species Protopterus annectens. The sequence continues at coordinate 1,091,250,065 of NC_056726.1, forward strand.
TACAGATACTGAAACAAGTCAGACTAAGACAAGTCATACCTGTGTATTTATTTTGAAACCCACTACAGCACTTGACAGCATCTACCTTGGCAAGCCCATATGGTTTCTTGAAGTACTAAAAGCCATTCAATTGCTTTAGAATCTTACACATACATTTCTCTATGAAGTCCAATGTTCACTACTAGTAAATAAACTCAATCTTAGTGCTTAAGAATGGATCCTCAGCATAACTGTGAACAACAAAATTATGTACATGCTTTGGAAAGTCTTTTTTTTTTTTTTACTGTGGAGAATGAATCCCACCTGCATTTCCTTCACCCTCACAGACCCTACCTTAGGGTATGAACAAATACAGAATTAAAAAAAAACTGCCGGCAATTCAAACAGGGAAGGATACCTTTCTTTCTCTGCTCTCTTCTATTACATAGTAGCTTTCCTGCATGCTTTCATCACTTACAATCAGTAGGAAGCACCATGGAGAACAGCAGGTGTGTGCTATACCTGTCAGAGATTTTGTAAACTTATATGTGTGACTTCTATATATGAGATAACTTGTATGTTTCTCAACTTACAATAACATTTCAGTCAGATGACCAATAATTTCAGACTCCCCCCATGCTGACATGTAGGCCCCAAATTAGAGGAGGAAAAACAGCACCCTTGCTAGGAATTGAACCCACCTATAAATGCAACTGTAACATGAAACCCGTTGAGCCACTCAGTCAGCAGTACTACAGTACAACACCTAGCACAGATCACACACAAATACAAACCAGGTAATGCAGTAGCTTGAGTTCAACAGGTGACAGGCAATACACACTACAGAAAAGGTAATTAAAAATATCCCTCAACAAGCACAGTAAAAAAGTCTGTAGTGTGTAATTAGTGTTTTTCCAACTATTGTACTGAGGAAGGGATACATATCACCAGGCATCTTAATTTATGTGTTCATAGGTTCATAGGTTTATAGGTTCATAGGTTGGTACTAGGCTATCTGCCCGAAGGCATTTATAAGCCTAGCCAGAATGTGTTGGCTTTCGCCGCCTCCTTAGATTAGTTCCCTGTGCCTCTGTCCAGCAGAGCCACTGAAGTGATCCCCGAGGTAAACTTTCTGTTTCCCATCCACTCATCAAGGTTTCTTTTGAAGAGTGTTAGCGAGGAGCTCTGCCTAATGTAGATTGGGATCTTGTTCCAAAGCATGGGAAGTCTCTGGGACAGGAATCTATCCTTCCAGCACGTCCTATTTATTGTTGTGTTGAGGTTTAGATCCCTAGAGCGTGTGGCTCGAGGGTTAAGGTTTTCTTTAGGTGGAGCATGTCCATCAATTCTGGGTTGGACATGGCCTTGTATGTCAGGCAGAGATCACCTCTGAGTAGGCAGTATGCAACCAAGTACAACTGGAGTTTCTTCAGTCGAGCTGCATAGGGCATCTGTTTGCGGCCAGTGATCCTCTTGGTGAGGTACTTCTGTGGTCTTTCCAGCTGTTGCAGGTGTCTTGTAAGGTACATCCCAAATGAGGCATTGTACTCTATGATGGGTCTGATGAGTGATGAGTAGAGGGGCACAATGACCTCTTTTGATCTGGATGCGAACCCTTTTGTGATAAGGTGGGCCACATAGAAGGATTTTCTAACCACTTTGACAATGTGATTATCAAAGGTGAGATTACTATCTACTTGGGTCCCCAGATCCCTTATTACATATTCCGTCTTTAGGGGACTGTCACTTATGTGGTAGTTTGTGGGTACTTTGTTTTTTCCAAAGGGGATGACTATGCACTTTTTGGCATTTAGCTTGAGCCCATATTTATTAATTAGGTATGACATACACAATAAGGATGGATAAAGGTCAAAAATGAAGTCCAATTTGTAAATAATTTTGTACTGTAGAGACTAACGTTACCTTATTTATGTATCAGTGATAACCTAATTTATTTACCACAAAATTAGAAATGTTATGACACATGACTAACAACACATCAATCATCTTGAAATCCCATGATATTTTTGCTAGGCTGTGTGACATAAAAGGATAAAGCCCACCCAAATGCTGGATTTGGAAGGATGGGATTGAGGGGTTAGCACTGTTTTGCAACCCATTCAGGAGGGAGGGAGCAGTGGTTTGACTCTCTCAGTCACCACCATACAAGAGTAGCCTTACATGGAAATGAAAGGGCCAGAACCAGGGTCATTGGCATATTGATCCCAAGTCACTGATTTTAGCCCTCGTGACTTGTGGGTAGAAGCATGTACAAAGGCCATGTGTAGGATGCATTGGAATGATGCAGGTGCTTACATCAGCCAACAGGGGTGGGGTAATGCCCTAATATAAATGTTCTTATTGCAGGGATGCCAGTGAGGGTAAAAAACACCTCTGTGGCTGCCTGTATGATTGCACTTCTGGTTGCCTTTTGCCCTTGAACTGGTGGTGCTCTGTACAAGAGAATGAATGCCGCAATCCTCATAAAGGAAGAAATTATAGCATGTGTAAAGGCAAAAAAAAACAAAAAACAAAAAGAAAATCCTGTCACCGTTTTGTTTTTGTAGCATAATTATTAACTGTATATTTTTTTAATTTATTCATTTTTAATTAGGTAATTAGTGTGCTTGTGCTGGGGTTACTTTATTGCTACATTTTCTTTCTTGTGATTGTGCTAAAAAAATATCTAATGTCCTTTGAGAAAAATAGACTTAGTTATCTGATTAATAAGTACATCAGTTAAATGAACATTATGATGACAACCATGACTCTTCCTTTGGATAGAGGGGGCATGTAATCATGTTTTTGAAAAAGAAAATACATTTGATCTCAGATTAGAACACAGGATCCTTAACCTGTATTAGTCTTTGTAAGTGATACAAATACAAGAAAGCAAAGACTAAGTGTCTAGTTACATAACTACTGTAACATACAGTGACCAACCAATGGCGTTGGGATATAAACCATAAGGAAGGATAGTAAGTAAGGATGCCACATAAGGTTATAAACATTGTGCCCTCATTCCAGTGTTTAGGCAAACAATAACATTAATCTACACCATCTATTAATAAGGACTGGCATATCAGTAGAACTGTTTTGGGGGTGTTAGCAGCTGCAACTGACAGAAACTGAGTAACAAGTGCTTATCTTCATACCGAGGCAGTGTTTTTGGTTCTAACTGTGACACCTTTCTATAGTATCCTATAATACTAGGGTATTAGGATATTATAGGGTATTAGGGTAGGGTATTATCCTATAATATTAGGGTACAACCTAACACCCTAATAATGGGCGATATCAACTACCCCACCATTAACTGGGAAAACTACTCATGTACCAACTCTTGTGCTCAACGTTTTCTGGAATTCATAAATTCCAATTCCTTGGATCAACTTATCCACACCACCACCAGGGGCAGCAATACCCTAGACCTGGCCATTACCAACATGGGCAACCGGTGTTCCACACCACAGGTCAGTTCCTCGTTGGTCAGATCTGACCACAAGCAAATCACCCTAGACATCCACATCCCACCCCCACCCCCACCCCCATTAGGGAAACCACTGTAAAAAAATTCTCCAAAGCCAACTTCATGCTTCTTAAGACAGAAGTGGAAAACTTAACGACACCCATGCTGACGGACAACAGAGATATGACTGCTGAATCCTATAAAATTGCACTTTATAAGCACTTACACGAGTGCATGGATCATGCAATCCCTAATAGAACCAAGATGCTATCCTCCAAAAAAAGGAGGCCAATCTGGTGGTCCCCTGCTATAAACAAACTCTACAACAGAAGAAAGAAACTGTTGCAAAAAAGAGTAAAATTCCATGATTGGAGGAACTCTGTGGTCAGCCTCAGTAAGAAGCTGAGATCCCTCATAAAATCCTCCAAAGCTAGTTACGAAAACAAAATCGCCACTGATTCTAAAGACAACCACAAAGCATTCTATAGCTATGTCAAGAATCTAAGTGGCAACACTCAGATCTGCTCTGAGTTACAGCACAATGGCACTAAATATACAGAACCAACTGATATTCCCAACATCCTGGCAGATAGGTTAAGTGCTAACTTTATCCCTCTCTCATCCCCTAAAGGGCCCATCTCTATACCGGAAGAATGCAAAGTACCTGTAATCACGGCTGCACAGGTAAAAATCACACCTGAGAACATCCCAGGCTGCTTTCTACATGAACTATAGAATGAACAGGCACCCCACCTAAGTACCATGTTCAATCATAGCCTCACCTCAGGCTTTGTGCCCACTGAATGCTGCACAGCAACGGTTATCCCACTCCAAAAAGGGGGAGCCACCACGGACCCCGGGAACTACTGCCCCATTAGCCTGATGAGCCTGATCTGCATGGCTATGGAGCATATCATCATGGAACTTAGAAACAATGACATTGGTAATCTCCAAACTCTGGACCCTACCTAGTTCGGGTTTGTAAAAGGCAGATTATGTCTCCTAAACCTGATAGACTTCTTTGAAGAGGTCACCAAAGCCGTAGATGAAGGTAAGGTGGTTCACACAGCCTATCTAGATCTTGCCAAGGCTTTCAACACCATCCCCAACTCTGGAATTATAGACAAACTCACTAAACTAGGCATAAATCCCTATGTCACAAGATGGGTTGCCAACTGGCTCACTGACAGAACCCACACTGTGAAAGTAGCAAAGTCTAAATCCAACTTCAGACCAGTGACAAGTGGAGTACCACAGGGTTCAGTCCTAGGTCCTCTCCTGTTTGGTATCTACTTCTCTAAAGTACAGGCTAACACAGAAAGTCTTTGGCTAACAAAGTTCGCAGATGACTGCAAACTAGGAGCCATAATCGAAACTCCTAAAGATGTGGACATCCTACAAAAGGGCCTCACTGAGACAGATGCCTGGTGTCAAAGCCATGGCCTCAAGCTCAATGTTAAAAAGTGCATTGTCATCTCTTTTGGTAAAAACTCTGTACCCATGAACTACCACAAAGGCGGTAATCTACTTAACACCAAAAGTGTGATAAGAGACCTTGGGACACAGGTGGACAGTAGTCTCTCCTTTGATAATCACATCGCCACAGTAGTCAGGAAATCCTTCTACATGGCACACCTCATCACAAAAGGTTTCTCATCCAGGAAAAAAGAGGCCATTGTTCCCCTCTACTCGACACTCATTAGACCCATTATAGAGTACAATGCCCCTTTTGGTATGTACCTCACAAGACATCTACAACAACTGGAAAGGCCACAGAAATACCTTACAAAGAGGATTACTGGCCTCAAACAGATGCCCTACGCAGACCGTCTCAAAAAACTCCATCTTTACTCTGTCGCATATTGCCTACTCAGAGGCGATCTCTGCCTAACATACAAAGCTATGTCAAACCCAGAGCTGTTGGACATGCTCCACGTAAAGAAATCCCAATCCCTCCGAGCTACACGCTCTAGGGACCTAAACCTTGTCACCACAATAAACAGAACACGCTGGAGGGATAGATTCATGTCCCAGAGACTTCCCATACTCTGGAACAAACTACCTATCTATATCAAACAAAGCTCCTCATTAGCACTCTTCAAGAAAAATCTTGATGATTGGATGGGAGATAGGAAATTCACCCCGGGGATCACTTCTGTGGCTCTGCTTGACAGGGGCACAGGAAAATAATTTTCTTGGTTGACAAAAGCCAGGGTACCATTTGACTAGGCTTATATAGGCCCTAGGGCCAATAGCCTAGTACCTACCTATGAACCTATGAACCTATACATTCCAAATCCTGCTTTAAACAGTACTGCCTCAGAGTAATTCCATAAAACTGAATACATGCAAAATAGTAAATTTATTAAAATTAGCAACTGCAGGTGTTTCTGTAATAGATAAGAATGCAGAATGAAAGCAATTCATTCTCCAGTATTCATCTGTCAGTTAACCATATCGTTCAGTGATTTTATGCCATTCAAAATCCTCATATTCAGGATTTTCCACTAGTAATTTAGCATATCCTTTAGATACAAATAGAAAGTTAATGATACAAGTCAGTTTTGCTGTGAAGTATGCATAGCTGGCAGCAATGACAGTACATGCTTCAAAACCTTTAAAACAGTAGCAAAAAGGTAAAAAAGTAATTACAAGCCTACAATTTCAGAACACTTTTCTCTCTGCTATTAGTTGTCATTAGTGTGGGTTGAAGAGAAAGAGAGATGCATTTGCCTTTTTTAAATACTCCCACACAGAAAAGCCTTTCTCCAATACACTCCCTTTATTAGCTTACACTTAACTGAACTTTGGTAGAAACATTATTTTTGTATGCACTTGAAATATGTTTTCAGAAAATCAGTAATCACTGTAAAATTGCAATACAGACAGTATGTTATTGGCCATGCAGTATTAAGTGCTGTACATATGGCTCTGGGCAGGAATTACCTTAAACCTCCTGTTATTGTGCAGTTCAGTTATAGACGCTGTCATCTCTTTTAAGGTTCATTACCTGAGTATGAATATGCCTGACATGATACTAAATCTACACACCATCAATAGGCTGAAAATACTGCTGTTGCATTCCCCTTGCAATCAAATACAGCTTCACTACTGGAGCTGTTTTATTTTTATTGAGCTTATCACATATACAATTTAACAATCACATGAAAGGATGAGAAACAAGATACACATTCATGATATCATACATAGAACATGGGAGTGAACTAAACCCCTGCTCAGTGTTAAAAATAAAAGGAACTATAAAGGTGTGGCTGGGCATCTTTCGTTTGAGGACTTTAATGTGTGTGTGTGTGTGTGTGTGTGTGTGTGTGTGTGTGTGTGTGTGTGTGTGTGTGTGTGTGTGTGTGTGTGTGTGTGTGTGTGTGTGTGTTCATATCTCATTCTACTTCCAACTATCCAGTGAGGAATTTTTAAAACATCCTCTACTTTAACTGATCTCCTACCACAAGACCTCAACTTTTCCCAAGATATATACCTCTCCGAAAACATAATCTTAGAATAACAGCACCCCACCTTCTGGTGCCCTTGTACCCTGCCAGATCATTCTTTCCCCATCACAAAGATTAATGCCTTTGAGTGTCTCAGCCTTCTCCTTATTGGCAAGATGATAGCATATATCCTGCAACCTGCCTACCATTCAAAGGTTTTCCTTGTAGAATAAGATGTCCTTTAGAGCAGGTTTATTTGATCTTCCTCTGTACAGACCCTATGGCATTTAGATAACATTTTATAGAGACATGCTAATCAGGATTAAATTGCTTTAGCCATTTTAAAGCCAAAAGCATTTTCCTCTAGCATCATCTCCTGTATGTCTCATTTACTTCCAGAATACAGATTCGGTAGGAAAGTGTTGTAAGTGAGCATCTGTGTAAAAGCAATATTTATTTTCAATAATAATTTGAGGAAAGATTGAGAATTCTGGCATACCATCATTGTTTTATTTTTTATATATTTTTTTTCCCACATCCTACTGCTATCAAAGTGCAATTAATCTACACAGGAAGTAAGAAGCTATAAAGTCTAGTCATAAGACTGTGTTAATATTTAAAATAAGAGAACCCTGGGACCTATTTGTTCTTTATTTATTTGTTTGCTTGATTCCATCCTGTCAGTAACTAATCATGCATACTGTGCATTTACCTGACACAGGAACCTGAAAGTAGGATTCATTGTTCTGTACTGCATGCCAGGAAATGCCAGCAAAAGTGCAGCATACTGTGGGATGTACCTAAGAATCAAATATAGAACTGTGTAGAACTGGAATGAGGTAACTGAGTATGGACTGCGCTAGTGAATGTTTACAAAATGGAGTGAGCTTGTACATCAGGATGTGAGGCATACACGGCATGGTCAAGATGCTGCCTAATTAACAGCACTTTTCCTCAGCTCTGCTATCTAATATTCATTTCTCACAGAAAATTAAAAAAAACAGGACCACTTGATCTATCAAACCTACAGATTTATATTTCTTAAAGTTCCAGGAAGAATATACTGAACTTTTTTTTTCTTTATTTGCTGACTTTTCTGTCAAAATCCACTCAATAAGAGCACATCTCCGGAAGAAGGGTTACTCCAAAAGCAGTGTGCATGACAAAGTCAGTGAATAAGGAATTACAAGCCTTGCTTTCCACTATAAATGATTTATCAATAAAAATAGATAAAATGGACAAGATGGATTATTTTAAAGAGGAGAGTACAAAGCAAATGGAACTGTTGAAAGAAATGACAATGCAACATAATGCCCAGATTTCCAGTATGGAAGACTCTTTAAATGACCTGGTGGGCAGAGTAACTGTACAGGAGCTTCAAGTGGAGTTTCTCTTAAAACAAAACACTTCTTTACTCAGTAAAATTGATGATGAAGAAAATAGATCAAGAATAAATAATCTTCGTATTTATGGCTTGCCAGAAAAAGACAGAGGGGGACAACATGATAAACTTCCTCATATCTTAGCTACCTAATATCTTAAATCTTCAGGAGTCCCTTTCTTTTGGCATAGAAAGAGCCCATAGGTCACTGGCATCCTCTTCAGTTTCTTAAAAGGTAAACTCAAATCCAAGATCTACAATTGTATGCTTTATTTCTTCCCAAGACAAGGAATTGTTATTAAAAAAACAGCATGGGTTAACTCTCCAATTCAGTTTAATGACAACATCATAAGATTTGACAATGACTATTTGTCTGCAGTGATTACAAGAAGAAAGGAATATTTGCCATTGACTAAGGAACTGAAAAAGAAACATTTTAAAATTCATCTTTTGTTTCCTGCAATACTTAAACCCCTGGGTTTACTAATCTTCCGTGTAAGACTGGATTAGTCTTGCATGGAAGCGCCAGGGTAAGAGTATGACGGCAGCGCGCCATGCATATTAATGAGGGTGCGCTGCCTCAACTCCAAAGCTTACACGGATCGTGGACGAGTTTAGGGGGTGTGTCGGACTGCCAAGCAGTCCAAATATCCACGCCCCTGCAATGAAGAAATGCCGCAACTTCACATTTAAATGAGTGAGTCCGGTCACATGTGTACAATGTAACACTACACTCCCCCATATGTTCAACAACTAACAGAACAAAAAATAAAAAGAATTATTTTTTTTTCTTCTGATATAGCTGCCCATAGTTGCACGGGTTTGCCCAGGTTTGCCTATTGCTTAGCTACAGTTACAGCAGATTAGAAACCAGAAGAGGATAATAAGAAAAATATATGCAAATTAAGCAACATAGTGATAGCGTAGTGGTTAGAGCTGTCACACAAAAAGGAGACATTCCCAGTTCAAATCCCACTACTGCACATTCCATTTTCTGTGTGAAATCTGTATACAAAAACATTTCCTGAAATTTGTTTATGTATAAGTTTTGTAAAAAGCATTAAAATGTTAAATTTAGTAGTGCATGAATTATATATATGAAGGTGAAATGTTTATGCATTCTGAGGCATGAGTAACTTATTTTAAGCAATATAAAGCACTAAGCACATTTTACCAGTATTGAGCATATTCAAATACAATTGCGCGTAGCTGCGCACCGCACTAACCAGCGCAACGTCGGGCAACATTGAGCAACGCTGAGCAAAGTTGGGCAACATTGGGCAAAGTCGAGCAAAGTCGGGTAAACATGCTCACACCTGCTTTACTGTTCCTTAACCAGTCAGGTCTGTCCAGCAGGAAAATAAAAAGCAGTGACAGGGCTCAAACTCAGGATACTGTGCACTATAGTCACAGTACTAAGCCATGACAGCATTTCACAAACATGCACTTTCAACAGACACATATCTATCATAGGAATTTTAAACATTGCCAACATCAGCTAAGCAGGTGTGCCCACAGATGAGCTTTTCCAAAACTGGCCAATCACAAATAAGTGCAGGAAATGAGGCATATTTAAGCTCCATAGGCGGGAATACTTGCTATAACTGGTTGCAGCTTCCTTCTGCAGTCAGCATGGCTGGTGTTGGTGAAGGCACTCGATTTAGAGCGCAATGCTGGGGCATCTAGGAGTCCAAAATTATGGTCTGGCTCCTCATCCACAAACATGAGGAAAGACTCCTGCAGGGCCAGTACCCGGGTACCCAATATAAAACGGAGGCTTGGAACAGTCTTGCCCATGATCTCACCAGTGCCACTGGTGTTCCTCGGACTGGTGAGCAGGTCAGGCACCATTATTCTGACCTGAAGCGGCGTAGGGGGGATGAACTGGACCGATGGATCCAGGAAACCCGTAGGATGCCTAATGCCCCAATAATGAGTAAGTAGCCATTGTATTAAGTAGTTCAGATTTGCCGTGCTTGTCTATACTATGGATAGATATGTCTCAATATCACTGCATTTACTTCACAGCTGCAGGTGAGTGGGCTATGAATCTGCAAGCCCATGAAGATAGGCTGCAAAGGCTGCATCATGAGGCAGGTTAGTAATTATTCTCCATGTACTGTTATATAAAATAAATGAGACAGCCTTCAAAAAGTGTTTTAACCCAATAAATAAAGGTATAATACTCCTTTAATAAATGTATAATTCCTGGAATGCATCCGTGCCATTTTCTTTGATAAGTTGCTATACTGTTGCAGTCTGCAAATAGTAGTGTTGTATTAAGCAGTGTCAACCCACACTTGGGTAGGACCATATAATGTGGATGAAGGGAGTGCCAGTAGCTTTTATGCATATTTACAGCCCTCAACTGTTGGTTCATGCCCAGAATGTCCAGGTTAATCTGGCACAAGAGTAGCTTGGTATTGTGTTCCCCAGAAATGTCAGTGTGCTGCCAGAAATGTAGGAGCTGTTAACATATAACTGATACTTTCACCTGAACATATCTAGATAATTATATGAAAGTAGAGCTGACAGTGTACCATCTTAGCAGTAGTGTGTGTGAGCAGCTCTCAAAATATGCTGCAGTAACATCTGCATCTTGTCAGTTTGTATGTAAGATACAGCTCATGTATATAATGATCTAGCAAAATCCAATTGCACAATATAAGGACATTGGGTAGTGTAATAATACATGTAAGGGACATATAACTGCAGTTAATAGGAATGTAGTGAAAACTAGAAGGCTATATAAGTTGTTAATTGAGCTGTCCTTTTCCACCCTACTGTATGTGCATAAAAAATGCAATCCCACACCTCAGTCGGTATGTCAAATCTCAAAACATTTGTTGGGACATATGTCCTATTGGTTTATAAATATTTGCATTTATTTCTATGCATGTGCCCTGTTAAAATACCACAATATTGGTGGCCTGTTGCCATCAATTAAACCTGCATGCTGTTGTAATGTCCACTATTGTTCTTTATATGCATGTGTCATGCTTGCTTTTCAAATGTTGAAAATCTAGTGTGTTAGGTTAATGGGAATACTTCTGCATGCTGTTATAACTATCTGGCAATGCTGTTGACTGTTACTAACCCATATCTTTAGTAAACTCTCCAAAACATAGTTCATATGGGAAGGCCGGTCCCAGTGGACCCACCTGTCCCACCTCAGCTGGCCATGGCACCTGGCACCAGCAGATCTGGTGCCCAGCCTGGGACCTCCTCCTCCATTGGCCCTGTGCCACCTTCAGGTGGAAGCGCTGCAGGGGATGGGGCTAGGCCCCCCCGTGCAAGCATGGGTGGAGAGGCACCTATCACCCTTCATACAGTCCGGGCTGTGGTGCGTAGAGAGATTGAATGTTCTGTTGCAGAACCTCTACGCCAGCTTGAGGCCCAAGTGGCGCAACTCCCGGGTCAGCCTGCCCCTCCTACACAGCCCTCAGTACAGCCACCTTCTGAGCCGTGAAGGTGCAGTGGTGACTGCCCATGGGTGGGGACCTCAGTCCCACTGTTTCCATCTGGGGGCTCACAGGCTTGCGATTTCCAAACATCCCTCCCTGTCAAAGGTGTTCACCCATCACATGTGTCATATACCACCTCTGTATGCGTCTTGTTTGTCTTGTCTGTTTATCTCCCCAACCTACCTCCCCAAATATACCTACTTCCCCTACCCCACATTCCACTCTCACCTGAAAAAGAAGGGCAATCTGCTCCCAAAAAAAAAATTAAACTCCATACATAGCTGCTCATTTTGCACACATGTCCACTGGACACATGAACTGTTATTTAATTGGCATTACAACATACTTTGTTGTCCTCACCCCTCTCTCAGTGGTTGAAGGGTTCATATCTACCTCCAAATTTATTGCATATGCACAGCTGTTGCTGTTGAAGAAATGGGCAGCTATGGCCCTTCCCTACACCCGTCCTGCACATCCTGAGCTATTTTCCATACTGTCTTTCCCTCTTTGTGCCCCTTTTTCACCACTTTCCTATCTCCCCATTTTTCTTTTCTTTCAAAGAAATTATCGCGGGGGTGAGTGGGAGTAAACACTATTAAGCAGTAGTTAGCGGGTTTGCGTGAGTTTGCACTTGTTTGCGTTTGGCTAAGCAATGAGCAGCATTGTGCAAACCCACTTACAACTGCTTAAAAGTGCCTTAGTCACTCTGTATGTAAGGGCCCTTGTTCTGCTCAGGAACAAAATAAAACACCTCTGTAAGTCTCGAACCCCAGACCTTGCACACACTACACAACATGAAGTACTGCTAAGCCACGGTAGATATACATCAAGTTGGTGCTTAAATAATTATATCATGCATCAGAATGAGTGAAAGTAAAGGAAAATTAGGAATACCATACCACACAACTTGTTCTGTGGATGTTGACCAACAGTTGTTGTGGGATTACATTACATGACTGTGATAAGAGAAGCAGCCATTCTAGCAGGAAATAATGTTATACCATCACCTTACAACCCCACACAGTATCACAGCAGGACAAACACTGGCATATCTGTTTAGGGCAAAGGCCATACCTCTCAACTGTCCCTAATTTTCAGGGACGTCCCTGATTTTGACCCAAATTTTAGCTCTGTCCCTCTGAATCCCTCCTAAAACTAGTGACTTTGGGCAGAAAGGTGGTGAATTACACTTCATGAATAATGACAATAATTAAGAGTTATACACTTCTTTTACTTCAGAAAAGGTGTATTAATTCATATGCTCTGATTCTCATAATGTTTCAACTTAATGGCACTAATATTTTAAAGGTGTCCCTGATTGTCCCTGAGTTTTTCTTGACCTTTCCCTGATTCTGTTCAGATATGTACCTGATTGGTTGAGAGGTCTGGCAGAGGTAGAAACACAGAGGCATATTAGCCTTTCTGCTGTTTCACACTATGCAAATAGCTTTGGAAGGAGTTTTGCAAACATACCCTTATGTAGGAATAAAACACTGAAATACAAATGGATGTAGCCATGTACTAGTAGCAACCAACTGTAAGAATGCCATTGCTCTATTGGTGAAAAGACCTGTGTGGTGCACAGACAAAAAATAACAGGCTATTCTCTGGCTATCATGTGGATAGGTCCACAGTTGGGAGTTATGCAGACAGACTGCATGCCTTGATAAACTAACATGTACACAGCAACACTGTAAGTCCAGCAAGATAAAATCCACACAATACTACTTATGCTCTCTGTACTTCTGCAACCCTACCCAAATGTAGAATATACCTGTGTGTGCAGGGTCTACCAAGGACATAGGTAAGCATACTCACAGTACTGAAATGTGCCCAGTTTTTCTGAGCAGCTCGTGCTAATGTCAACACTAAAAAAGCACAAAATGTTTAGAACTGTGAAAATGAATATTCACAGTATAGCAGTTCACAAACAATTCTTGTGCCAAAGGAATACATCTCTATAACTAGCTTTGTATGGCAGTTAATTGTAACAGTTGAAAAGAAAGTACATCTTTCCATGTATCCTGGGGTAGCATTTTGAGGGATGAGTACATTTCAACACTGACAAGTGGGTACTGGAAGCAGCAATATTAGATATGAATACAAAATCTCTGGCTACACCCCTGGCTTCTGATATAAGAACTATACCAACCTTCTGTCATAAGCAATGATGTCCACACCAAACAAGGATGATCTCCATCTTGGAAAGCTGAAAGGGCCACATCTACATGAGTCAGCAATTTATAGTACTAGGTTGCTATGACAGTGATTACTTCAATTACTACACAGCAGGCTGCATGCAATTAGCAAATGGTGGGCACTAATTGGTGCAGAGGCCATCACATGCTCATGTGCAATTCCTACAAAATAGGCTGCAATCTATGCCAACAAACTCAATCACTCTGTTGCAGAGACTGACAGAGAGAGAGAGAGAGAGACAGAGAGAGAGATATAATGAGAGAGAAAAGGAAAAATAAATATTACCAAATTATACAAAGGAAAGGTATGTGTCACATATGTATTTACTGGCATGTAGTAGATGTTATTGAAGAATAGTCTAAATAATGTGAAACATTCATATGTGGCAGCAGTACTTCTTTCTGCACAGATGTTCTGCTTAACTACTGCTATGGACAATACTGTGTGTACCTGTGGGCAGTGGGACATACCTATGAAATGTGTAGCTCAGCATTAAATGTCAAAGATCTGATCCATGTTATCTGTGTTCTGTAAAGTAGTATGGCCAATGGCTGTTGGGGGGATTAGCGCTGACATTATATAAACATGGGTGTGACAGAACAACACATGCATGATAGTCATATTAAAGTGTAGCTTAGCATTGGCAAGTGCTGTAGCAGTCTAGTATGCTTATCTAGCATCTGTTGCCATTTATACCCCCTAATGTTAGTCTGCGGTCATATGTGACACTTGTTTGTGTTACAGCAAGGCCCAACAGTTCAGCTGTGAGGTCCAGGGACTTACAATAGTGTGGACCATAGGTTCATAGGTTAGTACTAGGCTAACTGCCCTTGCGAGCCATTTTGAGCCTACCCAATTATCCCCTGTGAGATTCAAACCCTGTACCTTGTGTTTGTAAGGCAAACACCTTAATTATTAGGCCATGTGTGTATGCCACATACATACAGAGAAATATTTATGTGTCATATGTATTCACATCTGTATATGTGCATAGAGCAGGGGACATATTGTAACTGTTTGCGAAGGGGGGATATATATGTTGGTGAAGGTTAGTATGCACATGTTTGTATGCAGGTTTTAGTGTGTGACAAACAAGACAGCATACAGTGCTGGTATATGACATGTGGTGGTTAAACACTGTGGGTGGTTCATTCAGTTTACAATGTTGAAGCCAGTAAGGCCTGTTAAAGCTACCTGGGCTGTGAACACCTTCAATGCATTTGTCCCAAGACTGTGCGATGTTATTACATTACTGTACACCTTACATCCTTTGTATAATTGATATTCTCACTATGAAAGGTGAAATGTATATGTGCCTATATATATATATATATATATATATATATATATATATATATATATATGTAGACAAATGGATGTGTATATTTATATATACTCATACACACCTACATCTACTTTTTGCAAAAGATTCTCTGTACTGTTGACTGACTGTGATGGTCAATATGTTTGTGAATACGTCAAAGATATGTATCTGTGGGATAGCTTACTGGGAAACTGCTTATGTTATAATATTCTAGGTCCTTGCTTTGATCCTAGCAAAAGCTGTGTATTCTGTTGCTAGGCAGAATAAGTGCAATTGCATACAGTGTGATTAAGTCCCTTGGTTTTAACTAGGGTGTGTCATTGGAGGCTAAAGCACTACATGTATGATTATTGATTAGTACCGATGTTGAATGCAAATCCTGTGTGTACTGTAGTACTAATTGAAGCTCTGGGCCTGTACAGCAAAGTATGGTGTATGTCCACATTGCTTGCATCTACTGTTTTGTGTGGTCCCTGTATTCATCACAGATTACATTTCTCAAGATTAAGGTTGTGTAAGTACTGACACACAGTACTGTATAGTACACACTGAAAGCTTATCTGGGTTGTCATACCTTTGTGTCCTGTAATTATGTCTGATGTGTGTGTGGGTATGTCTGTAACATGTCCTTTGACATATTGTAGTAATACATATAACTGTGTATCTAGCAACATTCATAGTGTACTACAGCAGTATGTGACCTATATTTCCAATTGTGCACATATTTTGGCCATGGTTTTGGCATTAACAAGTTGTGTGGTATAATATTAATACATTTACTGGACCTTACACTGATTGTGATGGATGATATATTTCTTTACACATCAGCTTGATGTATATCTGCTGTGGCTAGGTGGTGCATCGTGTTGCATACAGTGTGCCAGGTACTCTTGTATAGTTTTATATAGTGATTTTATTTTGTTGCTGTGAAGAACATGGTTCATTGGATAGAGACTGAGCAAGGCACTTTCAAGCAGTTGTGGGGTGAGCAGTGATAAGTGGCAGTTACAGTGTTTCACTCTCGGTTAGCTTATAGGTTGCTAAACTTCCATAAGCTGTGCTTACCCTTCTAAAAACACACTTGCAAATGCTGAAATGTGCCTTATTCCATCTGTAGCCCCTGAGCTTTGTTTTGGCTAGTAACAAAATAAAAAGTATTTACTAAGAAAAAACCCACAACCATTCACATCACAGCATACGTGATTTGCCACTAAGCCATCTCAGATATACATATCATTTATGTATTCACAAACATAACATCCAGTACAATCATACAACACTACAGAAAATGTACTCCAACATGTAGATGTATGTGTGTGAGTAATTATTGTAATCTGTGCTCAGGCACAACATATTGTATTATGTATGTAAGAATATATATATATATATATATATATATATATATATATATATATATATATAAAACAGTTCAGTGATATCTGTACTGTATAATGTTAAATGTGCCATATGACTTGCTCAGACATATTTTTGTATTTATGTCTTCCAGGGATCATGGCCCACCACAGGAACCCAAGCTACAGTAGGGCTGAAGATGATATCATCACTAGCATCATGATACAACACTACCATGTACTCTTTTCATGAACCAGCCAGGACCAGCAGGAGCGTACTGCAATGTGGCAAGATCTTGTCCACAGAGTCAGTGAGGTAGGCCTGCATAACCGCACATATGAGCAGGTACGCCACCACTGCAGTGATATTCTCTGACATGTCTGTCAGCGTGCCGCTAATGTGTGTAGGGAACAGCTTGCAATAGGGGGTAGTGTTAGCATCCACCCCCCCTCACCAGAGTGGAGGAGCTGCTCATGAGCCTGGTGGCACCTGCCCAACAACAACAGCAGCAGACGTACACCATGATGGAGGTTGGAGCCACCCAGCAAGCACACATGGAGCATGCAGGTAACATGGCATATCTGTAGACTACTGTTATCTGTATTGGTAGATTATACATATGTGAGATTTGGAGTGTGTCGTTCAAAGATGTGGAGCCTATTGTTGTGCAATACTGATCGTTTGGAACATAATCTGTAGCCCTGTGAATGTAAACTGTTGTTGTACTGTAAGATTGCAAACACACAGTAGCAATGCCACAGTTGTGGCCACTGACAAACTGTCTCATCTCTATGCAGATACCTCTGGGGTGATGTCAAGGCAGCGGAGAGATGCTGGTGAGTGTGTTCTACATTTAGTATTGGAAATAAAAAGTGCATGTCATAGTTAAGGTGTAGGCCATGTACACATGTAACAAACCTACCCATAATGCATGCTGTGCATGTTTGGTGAAAGAGCACGCACATCTCACTAATGTGATTAGCAGCCTCAAACACATGCAATACCCAGACCATCTCAAACAAATGTGGCTAGACTGTAGTGACCATTGGATAGGCACAGTTGATACTCAACATCCACATAACATACACATCTATGTCATACACAGAGCATTTTAACATGCTACACATAAAGGATTCCCAAACCCGCTGTAAAGACACACTTCAGTATCCAAAATCTCATCCACACATTACACAGAATATACCTGAGGGGAAGAGACCTATCCTGGGGCATTTAAACACTCTGCAACACACTACACAGTCATATCAGGGAATGCTCCTTATTGGCCTCCTTACAAACTCAAGTAACAACTGGTTGTGAAATGGTGAATTTAGCCAAGGTAGTACAGTTCTGGCACAGCAGGATTTGTTCTGGTTTGTGAAACATTTGTAGCCTTGAGTGACCACCTGATGCTTCATGATGATGGCCTATGGTACTATACCCCATCCAGTTATTGTAACCACAGTGCTACACATAGCTGTCATTGCTACACACCATAATGATGCGTGTGTGCACACATATGCACCTAAGTATGCATACCAATCACCATTTGCACAACTGACACATATATGTCTTGTGATGCTATTGAGTGGCTAGGTCATATGACACATATTGGGTATGTGTAGTGTTTAAATATGCAGTTGTGTTTTAGCATGCCATGTCATGGATGAGACTGGCATGTCCACAATATGATCTTCACTCACCATAAGTACCGTACATTGGGTATGTGGCCGAATGGTATTCTATCTATTATCCATGCACCACTGATGATGTTGTGTGAATACTCATCATGCATGTGCTAAAAACGTGTCCACAATTACATGTTCACAATTATTTGCTAAAAACACAGAGTCTGTAATCAGCAGTGGATACCTATCTGACACACAGATACACATCCAGCAATGGTATGTACACCTCTGAGTTATGGTGCACAGTACATCACAGGGTTATGAATACCTGCACAGCAATGTTGTGTCCATGTATGCATTATGTTCCAGGCGGAGGGCCATCACCTAATAACAAAACACATGCATCAAAGCCATGTATACTGTTAGTAACAAGGATTGACTACACTTGCACTGCATGCTGTTGAGCAACACATGTCCTGCATGCTGACAGGTGTGATATGACTGTTTTGCTTGTGATACTGTACTCCATCATCACCTGCTATTGTGTATGTTCTGTGACTGCTGGTGTTGTGTGTGTCTGCTTTCGGGAAGGAGTGTAGTTTTGTGTGTGTGTGTGTGTGTGTGTGTGTGTGTGTGTGTGTGTGTGTGTGTGTGTGTGTGTGTGTGTGTGCATGTGTGTATGTGTACATGTGTGCATGTGTGCATGTGATCTGAAGTCATGTTCAGATCTTAAAGTGTGTTTCCTGTTTTCCTCTCACAGGTGGTGAGGTGGGGCTGATTCACTACAGCAGGGAACCTGATGTCACTGACACAGACAGTGATCATGAGGATAGATGTGTTGAGGCACAGGCAGGTTTGTCAGGGTCTGTTTCTGGGCCACCGATTGACAGTACACAAGTCTCCACCCCATCCATGCACACAGTCATACTGCCTGTACATCCATCATCACCATTGCCCTTAGCTGAGAGACAGTGTATGGTTGGCACTGGCCAGGACAGTGTGGTATCTATGGCACATGTATCAGGACACAGCCGCCATAGCCAGATGTCTGGAATGGTACCACATAGGCAGATGCTCAGGGGTTCTTGTCAGAGCACTGCTGGTCATCATGCCCCTGGCAGATGTGCCACACCTCTTTCTACCACATGCATGTTCCAGGCTGTGGGCTCACTACACCTTTGTAAATTACAGTATCCGTGACCTAGCAGGTGCCACACGTAACTACACTGAGGTCATTGATAGACACTGGGGAGAGACATTGGATGTCTTCCACAATGTCATGTCCATGTGTCAGGACAGTGCGGGACTGTTGAGATGTCGATGTGGACATATGCCAGCAACATTACCAGCTGGAGGTCACTGTGGATGTCCAGCAAGTCACAGCTGCTCCCATTGTGCCAGTACCAGCCCCAGCAATATTGGGGGGGCTGTCCATAGACCGTCCTAGCAGACCATGCGCACGTGGTTCTGGCCAGTCCCAGCAGGGACCTGGATCCAGTGGACATTTGTCAACCTCTGAGGATAGTACCCAATCTGTATTAGTACCTGATACTGTCTGTAGCACCCCTGCCAGGCACAGGTTCCATATTCATGGCCAGAGATGGTGATCTGTAAAGCCTGCCAGGTACAGTCTGTATCTGTCTCACAAATCCCTGTATATGGCAGCCACATGGTGGAACTGTGCATGCAGACACACACACATAAACCAGAAACCTTGGGCAAACACATACCCGCACACATGACATCAACATTGGCCCATAACAGTACTCATGGCCCTCACATACACACTCACACACACATGTCGATTGTATGGCTCAGTGTAGGCATCTGGCAAACCAACAACACACCCTGTGCATATGATGAAACCTGTGCCATCTCCTGTCATCTATAACATTGATGCAGGAACAGGATAACATGGTGCTGATGCACAGGGTGACTTTAATAAAGTATAGCAATGGTTGGATGTGTAGCATGTTGTCAGCAGTAAAGTGTAATGATATCCTTGAAGGTGTAGCTGAGCAGGCATGATGCATTAAATCTGTAATTAGCAATGTTGTATTGTTTTCACCAGTGTTTATTCCAATTGTGTTTTGTTTGCCTATGTGCCACTTGGCTGATGTGTGTAGTTGTGTCAGCATGCGTTATATAGTGGACAGTAAGTGTGGGGTGTGTGCAACACAGGTTTGCAGGTGTCCATTTGTGAACATGGTGGAGGTGCACTGTCTGCATGCACATGCATATTGGACACATGGGCAGGGTGACATTCCCTGTATTGGCCAGTGTTAACACTCCATAGTTTCTATTGGTGGCCAGTATGCATTGTACTACACACATTTTGGAACTTGAGTACGCATGTGTGTGTGTATGACAGGGGTTGACACTGTGCTGTGGGTGATGACTGTCCCAGCTGCATAATCCTTTAGTAATGCACACTGTTCACCTACAGGGTTGCATGGGCCGTGCTATCACAAACACAAGAAATACTCACTTATACAGTAAAAGTGCATTAGTCTCATGGACCCCTGCCATAAACTAAATATATAATAGAAGGTGTGAAGTTGTACCAAAAAAGAGTTACATACCAAGAAGGGATAACCTCTCTGGTCAGTATCATTGGGAAAATACAAGCCCTCATTAATCATACAAGGCAAGCTTCAAAATACAAATTGGCAAGGATTCGAAAGACAACACTAAAGCTTTCTTTAGTGTTGCTTATAATCTAGAGGGGAAATCTCAGATCAAGTCAGAGTTAATGTAAATGGTCACAAAGTACACTTATCTGAATGACATTACCAATATCTTGCCAGACAATTTGAATGCGGATTCCACCACCCTGTCATTATACAAGGGCCACATTTCCAGACCTGAAGAATGTAAAACCTGATGATTCACAGACACTCTAGTTAAAACATATCTTTACAAAAGTCCAAACCACAGTGGCAATGGTACTGGACAGTGTCCCTGGCTGTGTCATACACAAGTTGATATATGAAGTAACCACTCACCTAAACACTCTGTTCAGATGCAGCCTCTATACAGGTTGCATACTTGTGGAATGACGCACGGTAATGGTGTTCACAGTCCACAAGGGTTGAGCTACAACTTCTTCTTCTTCTCCTTTTGGATGCTCCCATTAGGGGACGCCACAGTAGATCATCTGTTTCCATTTCTTCCTTCCCTCTGCATCTTGCACTGTTACACCATTCACCTGCATGTCCTCTCTCACCACATCCATAAACCTCATCTTAGGCATTCCTCTTTTCCTGTTACCAGGCGGCTTCATCCTTAGCATCTATTTCACAATATACTATGCATCCCTCCTCAGCACATGTACAAACCAACGTAATCCTGCCTATCTGGCTTGGTCTACTAACCTTCAAACCTGGGCTGACCCTCTAATATACTTATTCCTAATCCTGTCCACCCTCATCACACCCAGTGCAAATGTTAACATAGATTGATTAAGGGTAGAGCTACAACAGATCCTGGAAACTCTCAGCCTATAAGCCAGACAAATGTTATCTGGAAGGCTATGGAGCACAGCATTATGGAACTCATTAACAGAGACATTATGAACCTGCAAACACTGCACCATACCCACTTAGGTTCTCTAAAGGCCAGATCATGGCTCCTACACCTAGTAGACTTCAAGCCAGTTAACAAGGCTATAGCTGAGGGAGGGGAGGTCCACACAGCCAAGCTATAGCTCACCCAGCAATTCATACCCATCCCACATTCTGGTATTATACATAACCTCAACAGACTGACCATATACAACTGTTAGATGATGGATTGACAACTGATGCACAGATGTAGGACACACAGTAACATTTGCAGCCTCCATGTACAATTCTATGCCAGTAACAAGTGGTATTCACCTGCACTTAGTCCTGGGACCACTACTCTTTTTCATATAGCTTTCTTAGGTACAGGCAAACACAGTAGGGATATGTCTGCCCACATTTGATGAAAATGCATACTGTGGGCTATACTTTATTCTCCAGATGACACACACATCCTCCAAAAGTGTATCACAGAGACAGGTACCTGGTGTCAAAATCATGCTGTAAAGCTATAAGCCAAAGAAAGCATAGTTATCCACTTTTACAAAACAAAGTATCCCCAGAGTACCACATAGGAAGTAGCCCCCAAAATGTGGAACAGGTTCTAAGGTATACATAGAGCCATGTGTTTAGTCATCTCTCCTTTGATAATCACATTACCAAAGGGCTTTGGCTATCCCTCTGTGGAGCACATAAGCAATAAAGGGTTTGCATGCAGATCAACAGAGGTTGTTGCACACCTATAATGATTAGTCATCTTTGCCAGACTTTGCTTGCTTTGGAACAGGATTCAAATATACCTCAAGCATAAACCCTCACTCACACTCTTCAATAGAAACCGTGATGAGTGGATGTGAAACAGAAGACGTAGCCCAGGGATCACTGCAGTGGCTAAGCTTGTCACAAGCATACACAAGTAACATAAGGTCTGGAAAGCGCCAGCACGTTCTGGCAAGGCTAACAGATGCTTTCATGGAGAAAGCATAGTACCCACCTATGAAAAAATTGAGGTCACATGTATGTATATGACTCTGCCCCACAGCTACCTTACATGTGCTATGCACATACAGTTGTCATTGTGATATGTCATACACTAGAAAAATCAAAACCCACTCTACATTGAGCAACGGTGTCACACACACTCTCACACACCTGGAACACGCAGTTAGCAAGTGCAGGATTCAAACTCCTACCTAACTACATCATGATACTATAGTAGGACGCATTCACACAATGTGCTATACACATTACTGGAATGTCACCTTCCCACAGGTGTATTTGTAGGAAGGTGAGGTTGCTCCCTCCCCAGGGAGAGACAGACAGACACACAGTTGGCAAGTGCAGGATTCAAACCCCTACCTAGCTACATTATGATACGACAGCAGTATGCATTCACACGACGTGCTATACACATTGCTGGGATTTTACCTTCCCACAGGTCTTTGTAGGATGGTGACAACATCAGACTTGACAAAGATGAGTATATCACTTTTAAGGGGTGTGAGTAGTCTCCAAAAAGGTTGCTCTCTTTCCAGGGAGAAACAGACAAACACACAGAGTTGGCAAGTGCAGGATTCAAACCCCTACCTAACTACATTATGATACTACAGCAGTGCACATTTACACGACACGCTGTACACATTACTGGGATTTCACCTTTCCAAAGGTATATTTGTAGGATGGTGACATCATCAGACTTGACAAAGATGAGTATATCACTTTTAAGGGGTGAGAGTAGTCTCCAAAAAGGTTGCTCTCTCCCCAGGGAGAGACAGACACACACATACACAGTTGGCAAGTGTGGGGTTCTTAATGCAAACTAAGTACTTTTTTACACTTCAGCAAGCAATATGAAGTTACAGGATGCAATACAGACATTACTCGCTGACAGGTTGCCCAAAGGGGTTTTTCACATTTGCTAACCTCAACAGGCTTATCATACTAAGTGTATTGAGTGTATTGTATGCATAGGCCATAACCATATCATATATGGGTTGATGCACCACATGCTGGCACACACAGGGTCAAACCGGTGGCTAAGCTCTGTCAACCCAATACTGGACAATACAGTCAAGAGGAGTAAGGTCATACAAGCACAACACCAACAGTCTCTCATAGACCTACAATATAAGCACCAGCAAAACACACACATAAATACACATTACCATACTCGGAGAATACAAATATTAATCTAAAAAAGAGAAAGTGTCCTCCTAAGCAGACAAGCAAGCAACATGCACCTCCAAGCACACGCCAGAAAACACATAATACACCAAAGCAGTGTGCCTCACAACAGGCCCTAAGGCAAAACAACATACCCAACACACTAGTAGTAGGTGACTCCATAGTCAGGCACGCAGATGTTCCACTCACTAGGCTGGACAAGGGGAAGGTTACTGTCAGTTGTCTGTCAGGTGCTATGATCCGCCACATAACACAAGCACTTACATCACTCCAGAACAGGTACATATATGACGTGGTCTTTGTACATGTCAGTGTGAATGATCTGAGACATACCTCCCAGGACAACATAACAAGAGATATATAGTAGCTCTATGATCATGTAGCCCAGGCTGATATGACCCTGACCTTGAGTAGCGTCTTACCTTCACCTACATGATACTGCAATATAACAGAAAGATGATAAACTTCAACAATTGGCTGAGCTTCTGGTGTCATTCAAAGGGGATCCAGTCTCTGTCTGTCTGTGATGACATGATAGACAAGCCTCGTTGCTTCGCTAGAGATGGTTTGCACCTGTCACCCCTATGCTTCTGAATACTGGTCAAGGCTCTTGCTGTCCCCATATTACCTTTTTTATGCAAGGCTCAAAGGTTCATAGGTTCATAGGTTCATAGGTAGGTACTAGGCTATCAGCCCTGGGGCCTATACAAGCCCAGCCAAAAAGGTACCCTGGTTTTTGCCACCCAAGAAAATTATTTTCCTGTGCCACTGTCGAGCAGAGCCACAGAGGTGATCCCCGGGGTGAATTTCCTATTTCCCATCCAATCATCAACATTTTTCTTGAAGAGTGCTAATGAGGGGCTTTGTTTGATATAGATAGGTAGTTTATTCCAGAGTATGGGAAGTCTCTGGGACAGGAATCTATCCCTCCGGCATGTTCTGTTTATTGTGGTGACAAGGTTTAGGTCCCTAGATTGTGTAGCTCAGAGGGATTGGGATTTTCTTTAAGTGGAGCATATCCAACAGCTCTGGGTTTGACATAGCTTTGTATGTTAGGCAGAGATCGCCTCTGAGTAGGCGATATGCAACGGATTAAAGCTGGATTTTTTTTGAGACGGTCTGTGTAGGGCATCTGTTTGAGGCCGGTAATCCTCTTTGTGAGGTATTTCTGCGGCCTTTAAAGTTGTTGTAGATGTCTTGTGAGGTACATACCAAAAGGGGCGTTGTACTCTATAATGGGTCTAATGAGTGATGAGTAGAGGGGAACAATGACCTCTTTTTTTCTGGATGAGAAATCTTTTGTGATGTGGTGTGCCATGTAGAAGGATTTCCTGACTACTGTGGCGATGTGATTATCAAAGGAGAGACTACTGTCCACCTGTGTCCCACGGTCTCTTATCACATTTTCGGTGTTAAGTATACTACCGCCTATGTTGTAGTTCATGGGTACAGAGTTTTTACCAAAGGGGATGACAATGCACTTTTTGGCATTGAGCTTGAGGCCATGGTTTTGACACCAGGCATCTCTCTCAGTGAGGCCCTTTTGTATGATGTCCACATCGTTAAGAGTTTCGATTATAGGTTCATAGGTTCATACTAGGCTATCTGCCCTGATGCAATTATAAGCCTAGCCCGATTCTGTATGGCTTACGCCACCCCTTGATTTGAGTATACTGTGCCCTTTTTAAGGTTTAGTTTACTGTGCCTCTGTCTAATAGTGACACAGGAGTAATCCCTGGGACAAACCTACGATCCCCCATCCACCTATCGAGATTCTTCTTGAAGAGATTCATTGAGGTGCTCTGCCTCACATGAACTGGACTTCTATTCCAGAGCGAAGGGAGCCTCTGGGTTATGAACCTGTCCCTCCAGCAAGCTCTATATATTTCTGTGCTGAGGTTCAAGTCCCTCGAGCGTGTGGCTCTAAGGGATTTAGATTTACTGAGGTGGAGCATGTCCATTAATTCTGGATTTGACATAGCTTTGTATGTCAGGCATAGATCGCCTCGAAGTAGACAGTATGCAACTGAGTAGAGCTGGAGTTTTTTTAACTGAGCAGCATATGGCATCTGTTTGAGACCCTTGATCCTCTTGGTGAGATACTTTTGGGGTCTTTCTAATTGCTGCAGGTGTCGGGTAAGGTACATCCCAAAAGGGGCATTGTATTCTATGATGGGCCTGATGAGGGATGAATAAAGGGGCACGATTACATCTGTTGATCTAGATGTGAAACCCTTCGTGATGAGGTGGGCTATGTAGAAGGTCTTTCTAACCACTTTGGCAATGTGGTTTTCAAAGGAGAGATTGCTATCAACTTGGGTCCCCAGGTCCCTAATAACTTTCTCTGTACTTAATGGGTTTCCGCCTATGTGGTAATTTGTGGGCACATTGTTTTTGCCAAAGGGTATGACTATACATTTTTTGGCATTTAGCTTTAAACCATGGCGCTGGCACCAGTTATCTGTCTCTGTGAGACCTTTTTGAAGGATGTTTGTGTCAGCTGGAGAGTTGATTATGGTGCCCAGTTTGCAGTCATCTGCGAACTTGGTGAGCCATAGTCCTCCCACGTTTGCCTGTACCTCGGAAAAGTATATACCGAACAAGAGTGGTCCTAGGACAGAACCCTGTGGGACTCCACTTGTGACTGGTTTCGAGTCTGACATGGCTCCAGCAACTCTCACTCTGTGGGTTCTGCCTTTGAGCCAGTTTGCGACCCATCTTGTGACATAGGGGTTTATATTTAAGCTGGATAGCTTATCTATGATGCCCGAGTGGGGTATTGTGTCAAATGCCTTTGCAAGGTCCAGATAGGCTGTGTGGACTACCTTCCCTTCATCTATGGCTTTGGCGACTGTTTCGAAGAAGTAAACCAGGTTCAAAAGGCAGGATCTGCCCTTGACAAAGCCGAACTGGGTAGGATCTAGTGTCTGTAGGTCCCCAATGTCTTTGTTTATGAGCTCCATGATGATCCTCTCCATAGCCTTGCAGACTAAGCTAGTCAGGCTTATGGGGCGATAGTTTCCAGGGTCCGTAGAGGCTCCATCTTTGTGGAATGGGACCACTGTTGCTGTACGCCATTCTGTGGGCACATATCCTGTAGTGAGGCTGAGATTATATAGCTGATTTATTTGAGGGATTAGTTCCTCTTGGAGTTCATGTAGGACGCAACCTGGGATGCCATCTGGTCCCATGGAAGCAGTGTTTTTTGCTTTGGAGAGGGCAGCCTTCACCTGAGCATCAGAGATGTTTGGGAGGCAGACCTCTGCTGGGATAAATACTTGATCTTTTGGGGTGGGGGTGGAGAAGTTTACACTGAACCTGTCTGCCAGGATATTGGCGATGTCTGTGGGTTCAGTGTATTTTTTGTCATTTAGAATCAACTCAGAACAAGTCTGGGAGTTGCATCCCAGGTTTCTAACATAACTGAAAAAAGCCTTATGATTGTCTTTGGTGTCCTGTGCAATTTTTCTCTCAAAGCTGGCCTTGGAGGATTTTATGAGGGATCGTAATTTTTTGCTAGTACTGATCAGAGATGCCTTCCCTATTAGGGATTTTGCTCTGTCATGTAGTAGCTTCCTCCTTCTGTTGTACAGTTTATTTATGGCAGGGGTCCACCAGACTGGGCCTGCCTTTGGATGATTGGGTCTTGGTTTTGTTTGGGATAGCATGATCCATGCATTCCTGGAGATGTCCGTAGAATGCGTTTATATAGGATTCTGCAGTTTGGGCCGTAGTTTCCACTGGCCCTGGGGCCTTGAAGGATTCCACTTCAGTTTTGAGAAGTGAGAAGTTCGCTTTTGAGAAGTTTTTCACTTTGGTTTTCTGGGCTGGGGGTGGGGTCGAGATGTGGACATCCAGTGAAATTAATTTATGGTCTGATCTTACCAATGAGGGATATATTTCTGGTGTGGAGCATAGAGTCCCCATGTTGGTAATGATCAGGTCTAGTATGTTGTCCCCTCTTGTGGGAGTGGTGACTAATTGTTCCATAGAATTTGAGTTTATAATTTCCAGGAACCTTTGGGCTAAGGTGCTGGGGCTTGAGTAGTGCTCCCAGTCAATGTTTGGGTAGTTGAAGTCACCCAATATAATGGTGTTTGGAGAGATCTTCATGTTCTCCAATGTTTTCAGGAAAGCCAAGTGGGATTCCTGACTTTGAGAGGTTGGTCTGTAGGATGCTATAAACTGAAAAGCAGTCTTGCCCACTGTTAGTTGCACATGGATTGTCTCCGATACTTTGTGCAATGCCACTAACCTGGAGGTGTGGATATCCTTGATAAATATGGAAACTCCCCCTCCTTTTGTGTTTCGGTCCGGGTTTTGGGGCCGAAAAGCATGATATGGGGTATAGCCTGGTAGTGCTGGGGTACTCTCTGGAGCCTTGAACCAGGTTTCTGTCACTGCACAGATTTCGATGTTCTCCATACTGAGGAGAGCTTCGAGTACGTGCATCTTGAGGTTAAGACTTCTGGAGTTTAGCAGCATTACCCTTAGTTTCTTGTTCCTTGTGCTGTCTATGGGGGTGGGTTTGACTTTTGAGCCTTGCCTAAAAAAGGCACTATGGGGGTGGCAAGAGCCTTTGCCAATATCCGAAAGCCCAGTGGTGACAGGTGCAAGCCGTCCCTAGTGAAGCAACGTGGCTTGTCGAGCATGTCATCCCAGGCTGACAGACACTGGATCCCCTTTGAATGACACCAAAATTTTAGCCAATAGTTAAAATCGATCATTTTGTCTTTGTACTGTGGCATCATTCTAGGTGAGGGTAAGATGCTGCTCAAGGTCAGGGTCATACCAGCCTGGGCTCCATGATCAGAGAGCTCCTCTATGTCTCTTTTCATGTAGTCCAGGGAGGTACGTCTCAGGTCATTCACACCAGCATGTACAATGACTGAGTCATATTTGTATTTGCTTTGGAGTGACCTGAGTGCTTGCGTTATGTGGCGGATCCTAGCACCCGACAGGCAGCTCACCGTGACCTTCTCTTTATTCAGCCTGGTGAGTTGGGATATCAGTGTGTCTGACAATAGAGTCACCTATTACAAGAGTATCAGGTGTGTTATTCAGCCTTAAGGGCTGTGGCTGCTTAGCACACTGACTTTGTGGGCTATGTGTTGTGCGTGTTTTGTTTTGAGGTAGCGTTTGCTTGGATGTCTGCTTTGGAGGTCTCTGTTGCTTAGGTAGATTTTTATTTAGAGCCTCCGAGTATGTTTTTGTGTATTTATGTGTTTGGTTCGCTGATGTGGTGGGACTATGTGATACTGGAATTGTGTTGTGTGAGGTTACCTTCTCCTCCTGACTGGTTACACCAGTTTTGAGATGAGAGAGCTCAGCCTCCAGTTTGGCTAAATAGTTGCATCTCTCACATATATTTGAACCTGTTTGGAGGAGGAGAGGGTTGTCCGTGTACATGAGGCAGTTGTAACATTGCCTCATTCACCAGCTGGACTGGAGAGAAACCATTGACTGACCTTTGGACATGCTAGAGTAATATAGGGAAACTGAATTTAAGACGGACCAATAGGGGACAGGGTAATCGTAGAGAGTATAAGAGTAAGTAGTGCTTATGGTTTAATAGTGCTAACTTGTAGGATTACTTAATTGGACTAGTGAAGGGCCTTGGAATGAGAATATGGTGTTTAAATTGAGAGATAGATCAGTTCTAAGGGAAAAAGTGAAGAGCAGACTTTGTGTAGCCAGGAATAGTTTAAACCCAATTAGGCGGCGCTGCCCGCTGTTGCGCTATGCACAAAACCACGCAAAACCACGCAAAAGCGGGTTTTAAGAGAGGAAGATGAAGGAGTTTTGGAATTGACCCAAAATGGCCAATAAAACTACAGTTTCAAGTCAATAACCACTCCCACAGGGGCAGGCAGGCTGCTCAATGTTTTTCACTGCCACTGATCAACAGAGAGACTTCCCTTTAGCCCAAGCAAAAAATGGCCTCACAGAAACTTACAAACAGTTCAAGAACAACAAGTTATAACAGTGCAGTAAATGACCCCACACAAGAGTGCTAGGCCAAAGACAGATAAAATGCAAGTTTTGAGAAAAAATCGATTTTAAAAATAAGTGCAAACAGGAAATTCAGCAAACAGCTTTAGGTTGTGCTCTAAATACAGTTACTAATGCAGAAATCAAGTTTAACAAGCCAGAAAATGTTCAACATAGGTGGCTATGCAGAAACACTTAGCAAATAAAGAGAGGAAAAATACTAAAAATCTCAAAAGTGGCTCCTTTCTTCTCTCAGCGTTTTCTCCTCTTGGTGGGTGCTTCACCAACAGCCAACAAGCCTGAAAAGATGCCAAAACCACGAGGCAACCAGGTTTTAAGAGAGGAAGATGAAGGAGTTTTGGAATTGACCCAAAATGGCCAATAAAACTACAGTTTCAAGTCAGTAACCACTCCCACAGGGGCAGGCAGGCTGCTCAATGTTTTTCACTGCCACTGATCAACAGAGAGACTTCCCTTTAGCCCAAGCAAAAAATGGCCTCACAGAAACTTACAAACAGTTCAAGAACAGCAATCCTGTAACTGAACTTTTTTAAATCTCAGAAAAGTGGGAAAAAAGCAAGATTGTTTTTTTTGTTTTTTTCAGAGATAGCATAGGTTCACAAGTATTAACAAGTTATAACAGTGCAGTAAATGACCCCACACAAGACTGCTAGGACAAAGACAGATAAAATGCAAGTTTTGAGAAAAAAAACGATTTTAAAAATAAGTGCAAACAGGAAATTCAGCAAACAGCTTTAGGTTCTGCTCTAAATACAGTTACTAATGCAGAAATCAAGTTTAACAAGCCAGAAAATGCTCAAAATAGGTGGCTATGCAGAAAAACTTAGCAAATAAACAGAGGAAAAATACTTAAAATCTCAAAAGTGGCTCCTTTCTTCTCTCAGCGTTTTCTCCTCTTAGTGGGTGCTTCACAAACAGCCAACAAGCCTGAAAAGACGCCAAAACCACGAGGCAACCAGGTTTTAAGAGAGGAAGATGAAGGAGTTTTGGAATTGACCCAAAATGGCCAATAAAACTACAGTTTCAAGTCAGTAACCACTCCCACAGGGGCAGGCAGGCTGCTCAATGTTTTTATGGCTCCTAGTTTGCAGTCATCTGCGAACTTCATTAGCCAAAGACCTTCTGTGTTAGCCTGTACTTCAGAGAAGTAGATACAAAACAGGAGAGGACCCAGGACTGAACCCTGTGGTACTCCACTTGTCACTGGTCTGAAGTCGGATTTGGAGTCTGCTTCTTTCACAGTGTGGGTTCTGTCAGTGAGCCAGCTGGCAACCCATCTTGTGACATAGGGATGTATACCTAGTTTAGTTAGTTTATCTATAATTCCAGAGTGGGGGATGGTGTTGAAAGCCTTGGCAAGATCTAGAAAGGCTGTGTGAACCACCTTACCCTTGTCTAAGGCTTTGGTGATTGCTTCAATGAAGTCTATCAGGTTTAGGAGACATGATCTGCCTTTTAAAAACCCAAACTGGGTGGGGTCCAGATTTTGGAGATTACCAATGTCTTTGTTTATAAGTTCCATGATGATACGTTCCATGGCCTTGCAGACCAGGCTCGTCAGGCTAATGGGGTGCTAGTTCCCGGGGTCTGTATTGGCTCCCCCCTTGTGGAGTGGGATAACTGTCGCTGTGTGCCATTCAGCAGGCACAAAGCCTGAGGTGAGGCTATGATTGAACATGGTACTTAGGTAGGGTGCCAATTCATTCTGTAGTTCATGTAGAACACAGCCTGGGATGTTGTCTGGTCCCATGGATGCTCTGTTCTTGCCTTTGGAGAGTGTGGTTTTTACCTGTGCAGCCGTGATTACAGGAACTTTGCATTCTTCCAGTATAGAGCTGGGCTCTTTAATGGGTGAGAGGGAGGTAAAGTTAGCACTGAACCTATCTGCCAGGATGTTGGCAATATCATTTGGGTCTGTATATTTAGTGCCATTGCACTGTAACTCAGATCAGATCTGAGTGTTGCCATTGAGATTCTTGACATAGCTATAGAATGCTTTGTGGTTGTCTTTAGAATCAGTGGCAATTTTGTTTTCATAACTAGCTTTGAAGGATTTTATCAGGGATTGCAGCTTCTTACTGAGGCTGACCAGGGAGCTCCTCTACTCATAGGATCTTACTCTCTTTGGCAACAGTTTCTTCCTTCTGTTGTACAGTTTGTTTATGGCAGGAGACCACCAGATTGGCTTCCTTTTTTTTGGAGGATAGCGTCTTGGTTCTGTTTGGGATAGCACTCTCCATGCACTCATGTAAGTGCTTATAAAGTGCAACTGTGTAGGATTCAGTAGTCATAACTGTATTGTTCATCTGCATGGGTGTCATGAAGTTCACCACTTCTATCTTAAGAAGCATGAAGTTGGCTTTGGAGAAATTTTTCACCATGGTTTCCTTAATGGGGTGTGGGGACAAAATGCTGATATCTAGGGTAATTAGCTTATGGTCAGATCGGACCAATGAGGCGTTGACTTCAGGTGTGGAACACAGGTCACTCAGGACAAACCAAACCCCATAACCAACACAAATAACCACAAAGTGAGCTAAATGCTACTCATTGCCAGAAGTCTCAGCCTCCAAATACACACACTCGAGGCACTTCTCAGTATGGAGAATATTGATATCTGTGCAGTAACAAAAACCTAGTTCAAGGCTCCAGAGAGCACACCAGCACTACCAGGATACTACTCATTCCATACCTTCCAGCATCAGAACCTGGATTATAGCACATAGGGTGGGGATGTATCCATATTCATCAAGGATACCTACACCTCTCTCTACATCCTCTCTACAGGATATGTACCCATAGAATGTTGCACAGCAATGTTCTTCCCACTCCACAGGGGTGGAGCCACAACAGACCCTTGGCATTCCTGCTCTATGAGCCTGATGAGTCTGACCTGCAAGGCAATGGAGCCAATCATAATGGAACTCAACAATAAAGACATTGGGAACCTTCACACAGTTGAGCACACCCAGTATGGCTTTGTCAAAGGCAGATCATGCCTCCTGAACTGGGTGGATTTATTTGAAACAGTTACCCAGGCTACAGATGATTCAAAGGAGCTCCACACAGCCTACCTATACCTTGCTAGGGCCTTTGACACCAT
The DNA here is from genome assembly GCF_019279795.1 of Protopterus annectens. NCBI lineage: Eukaryota > Metazoa > Chordata > Ceratodontiformes > Protopteridae > Protopterus > Protopterus annectens. The sequence continues at coordinate 1,091,283,170 of NC_056726.1, forward strand.
TCCCCAGTCAGGTATCATAGATAAACTCACCAACCTGGGCATAAATCCATACATTACAAGATGGATTGCAAACTGGCTCACAGATAGATCCCACAAATTAAGAGTTGCTGGCTACATGTCAGACTCTAAATGAGTAACAACTAGTGTCCCCCAGGGTTCAATCCTGGGGCCCCTCCTGTTTGGTATGTATTTCTCAGAAGTATATGCCATCACAGGAGGGTTGCGGTTGACTAAGTTTGCTGGGAACTGTAAGGTGTTTGCCAGAATAGATTCCCCAGATGACACAAATATTCTCCAGAAGGGACTCTATGAGACAGATGTGTGGTGCCAGAATCATGACCTCAAGCTCAATGTGAAAGAATGCATGGTAATCCCCTATGGGGAAAACAAAGTATCCATAAACTACCACATAGGTGTTACCCCCTAAAAACTGACGAGGTAATAAGGGATCTGGGGACACAAGTAGATAGTCATCTTTCCTTTGACAACCATTTTTCCAAAGTGGTTAGGAAATCCTATGTGGCCCACCTAATTAACAAAGGGTTTGCATCAAGATCAAAAGAAGTAGTGGTGGCCCTCTACTCTTAAGTCATCAGACCCATCATTGAGTATAATGCACCATTTTGGATGTACTCGACTAGGCATATCCAGCAGCTGGAGAGACCACAGAGGTACCTCGCCAAGATGATTACTGGCCTCAAACATTTGTGTTATGCAATACAACTGGAAAAAAAATAAATATATTCTCTGTTGCGTACCGCCTACTCAGTGGCAAACTCTGCCTAACATACAGAGCCATGTCCAACACATAACTGTTGAACATGCTCCATCTAAGGAAAACAAAATTGAGTCACACTACACACTCCAGGGATATGAACATCTTCGCAACAATGAATACAACATGCTGGTGGGGTAGAGTACTATCCCAGAGACTTTCCTTACTGTGGAACAGAGTCTCAATGTACACCAGACAGAGCCCCTCACTGACACTCTTCAGTAGGAACCTTGATGATTGGATGGGAAACAGACAATTCACGCCAGGGATTACATCAGCAGCCCCAGTAGAAAGGGGCTTAGGGTACTAATAACTAGGGCTTAGGAGACTAACCAATGGGGTGGTGAAAGCTGCACAACTTGCCTAGGCTAATATATGCCTTCGTGAAGATAGTCTACTACATACCTATGAACCTATGTGACAGGTACATGTCTACAGATAGTAGATGTGTACTTCATTGTACAGTCATGTTGTACAGCAGGCACATGCACCACATACACTGTAATGCTTACAGATACTGGTGGCTATTATGTACAGTGGGTGAGATGTGCACCTCATGTCTTTTGTGCCATTGGGATGTGTGCTGGGTGGGACAGTCCTGGATGGCTCCCTGTCATGGTCACCCTCTTACACACATCTCTGCCCATCCATCTTTGGCTTATTATACTGTGTTCCCCCTACATATACAGGTAAATAGGTAGATAATAGGCTATTTGCCTGAAGGCATATATTAGTATGGCCAGAGTGTGCAGCTATCACCACACATGGGGTTAGTGCCCTAGGCCTCTGTGTAGTAGAGCTGATGAAGTGATCCATGGTGTGACAGTTCAGTTTCACATACACTCATCAAGGCTCCTCTGGAAGAGTGTCAGTGAGGGACTCAGCTTAATGTAGGTTGGGAGCCTGTTCTAAAGCAAGGGAAGTCTGTGAGTTAGTAATGTATCCCTCAAACATGTTCTATTTATTGTTGTGATGATGATATCCCTAGAGCATGTGGCACAGGGAGCATGGGTTTACTTCAGATAGTGCATGTACATCAGTTCTGCATTGGACATGGACCTGTCTGTTGGGCAGAGATCGCTTGAGTAGACGGTATGCAACAGAGTACAGATTGAGTTACTTCAGTCTTGTTGCATGGGGCAACTGTTTGAGGCCAGTAATCCTATTGATGAGGTACTTCAGTGGTCTTTCCAGCTGCTGAAGGTGCCTAGTCAGATTCATTGCAAATGTGTCATGGTACTCTCTGATGGGTCTGATGACTGATGAGCAGAGGGAGCCTCCTTTGACCTACATGCAAAGACTTTGGCAATTTGTGGGAACACATAGCATGATTTTCTAACCACTTTGTGAATGTGTTTCTGAAAGTAGAGATGACTATCCACATGTCCATAGATCCCTTATTATTACCTCCATATTTAGGGTGTTGGCACCTATGTGGCATTTGTATGACTGTAGCTCGAGGCCATAATTTTGACACCACATCTGTCTGACTGAGACCCTTTTTAAGGATGTCTCTGTTGTCCCAAACATCGATTATGACAACCTTTTTGCAGTCATCCACAAACTTTGCTGACCATAGCCCTCGTGTGTTTGACTGTACTTCTGAAAAATATACACCAGACAGGAGGGGTCCCAGGACTGAGCCATGGGGGACAGCAGTTGTTACCAGCTTACAGTCCAACAGGGAGACCACAATTCTTACCATGTGGGATCTATCTGTGCCCCAGTTGGCAATCCATCAGATGACATACGTGTTTATGCACAGGTTGTTGATTTTGTGGATACGACATGTGTGTGGGATGTTGGAAAAGGGCTTTTCAAGGTCTATGTAGGCCGTGTGGAGCTCATTTCATTGATGTATGTCCTGGGTAACTGCCTTGAAAACTGTCTAGCAGGTTTAGGGACCATGATCTGCCCCTGACCAAACCAAAATGGGTAGGGTTGTGTGTTTTTAGGATCCCAATAGCTCTGTTTATGAGTTCCATAATGATGGACTCCATGGCCTTGCAGATCAGGCTTATTAGGCTTGTAAGACAATAGTTCCCATGGTCTGTTGTGCACCAACACTTGTGGAGTGTGCCAAACGTTGCTGTAACCCATTCAACAGTTTCATATCCTGTACAGAGTGTGAGTCTCAACAGACTGTTCAGGTGCAGGGTCCGTTTGTTTTGGAGTTCACATATGACACAGACAGGGACACCATGTCATCCCATAGACGCCATGTTTTTAGGTTTGGATAGAGCTGTTTAACCATTCTATATGTGATTTCTGGGTTTTCACAATCTCCAGGTATGGTAATGGGCCCTTTTGTCAGTGAGAGGGGGGTAAATATGTATGAACCTGTCTGACAAGATGTTGGCAATGTCAGTCATGTACATGTATTCATTTACCCTTTGCACTAACTCAGAACATATATGAGTTTGCATTGATATTTATGACATAGCTTAAGAAAGCTTCATGGTTCTCTATGGAATCTTTGGCAATATTTTTGGCAGAGCTTGGCTTGGATAATGTTAGGAGTGCTCATTGTTTCTTGATGATACTGATTGGAGATTTATTGATTTCTTTGGATTTTAACTTTCTTTGAACAACTTAAGTACTTGTATTACATAGCTTGATTATGACAGGGGTCCAATATATTATATGGGTCTGTTTTCATATCACTGTGTGTGCAAGGCATGATTGGTGAATAGTGACATGTGTCTGGAGTAAGAACTGCAACTGCCAGATATATGTGGCCCACTGCTGTACTCAGACATGGCCTAAGTGTGTGAGCATGCCCAGTATGATCTTTCAGTATGTTGTTGACTGACATTTGCTTCATTTGTTTGTGTGTGAGCATGCCCAGTATGACCTTTCAGTATGTTGTTGACTGAAATTTGCTAAATTTGTTTAAGTGTGTGAGCATGGCCATTATGGGCATATATAATATATGTGTGTGAAAAATCAAGTTGGTTTTTACTTCAGGGCTCACCTTTGTGTTGTACATCAACAGGAAGCACTCTGTGCCTGCAGGGCTTCCATGAGTCAATTTGCATAGACTTATCAACATTTCTACATACGGGGGGACAGCTATTATTTGTACATTTCTACCCGGCGGGCACACCTGATTGTTACTGTGGGTGTACATATGATGAGGGGGTACACCTGACACTTATACACATTTGCTAGGCCTGCACTGCTATGTCAGGTACCCCATTTCAATCTGTACTGTTGCCTATCATACTGACTTGAGGTATACCACTGTACTACAGACCTTAGCTTCCAATTACACGCATATTAGTTTGTGACTTAATAGCCTACCCAACCCACATCACACTGCCTGGCCTGCTGTTATCTGTCTGCATAGGCCTGGGAGGAGGTTACCCATAGGCCTCTTCAGAGGGCATGATACAGCATTTGTTTGTGTTTGCGTTTGTCTACAACTGCCCTGCTGGCTGTGACTGTTAGATATGTGACCCCCCCAACTGGTATGTGTGAGTGACTTAAGTTGTGTCTGTGCCAGTAAAATGCTATCATGGCTTACTGGTTCAATATTGTGACTATAGTGCACAGTATCCTGAGTTCGAGCCCTGTCACTGCTTTTTATTTTCCTGCTGGGCAGACCTGACTGGTTAAGGAACAGTAAAGCATGTGTGAGCGTGTTTACCCGACTTTGCTTGACTTTGCCAGACTTTGCCCAACATTGCCCAACTTTGCCCAACGCTGCCCAACGTTGCGCGCATTAGCACGGTGCGCAGCTACGCGCAATTGTATTTAAATATGCTCAATACTGGTAAAATGTGCTTAGCAGTGCTTTATATTGCTTAAAATAGGATACTCATGCCTCAGGTGGTACTGCAGGGCTGCCTATGTCGGATGCACATAGTACACTCCCTATACATATTTGAAAACAGGTAGTGTCAAGTTAGTAAATCCCTTTTACTATCATGGCTTAGTGGTTCAATATTGTGACTATAGTGCACAGTATCCTGAGTTCGAGCCCTGTCACTGCTTTTTATTTTCCTGCTGGGCAGATCTGACTGGTTAAGGAACGTGTGAGCGTGTTTACCCGACTTTGCTTGACTTTATATGTGCGAGTCAGAGAGAGGTGTCATTTCCAGGGTTCCTACTGAGTCATTGTATGTGCTATGCGTTGCCTCTTTGCCAAGGCCAGGGCATACTGGGTACACCTCCTTCAGCCTACTGGAGCAGGCTCAGTTTGTTCCTCCTCCTCCGAGTCACGCTGTGCCTGTGCAGGCCTTGGCAATGGTGGGGGGCTGTTTGGCCCTGCCCCATGCTGTTCCTGCTGCAGCTGTTTCCACAGGATCATATTGTGTAGCATGGCACATACCATAGCAATTTGGGTACATGTAGTTGGTGAGTACTGCAAGGCTCCACCAGATGTGTCCAGGCACTGGAACCGTGACTTGAGCATCCCAAACACACTCTCAGTTATGATTCTTGTTTGTGCATGTGCCTCATTATGGAGTTCTTGTTCAGGTGTGTGTGCATTTCTGATGGGTGTCATCAGCCATGGCTCCAGTGCATATCCAGCATCCCCTACTAGGTGACTGTAGGGAATGTCCCCATTGATAAATAACTGGTACAGCTGGGTCAGTTGCCAAATGTGGGAATCGTGATAGCTTCCAGGGCATCCAGCACACACATTCATTATTATGCCCTGGGCATCGCACACAAAGTGGCAGTTGATGGAGGGGAAGCCCTTGCGGTTGATGTAGACCCTAACCCACTCACTGGGTGGTGCTTTGATGTGTATGTGCATGCAGTCTATTGCACCCACTACCGCAGGATATTGTTCTATTTGGTGGAAAAGACGCATATTGCTGGTCAATGCCTCACGGGTGTTGGGGAAATATATGTGGTCACCGACATGTGCTGACATGGCATCCAGGAACTGGTGGAGTACCCTGAATGCTGATGCCTGTGAAATCCCCATCATATCACCAGTTGGTCTTTGGAAGGTACCTGTAGCTAGTATTCTTAGGCCAACACATACCTTGGTATCCACTGGGATGGGTTCCCCTCTGTTGGTTCTGTGTGTGAGGCGTGGCCGGCACAGCTCAACAATTTGCTGTAGGAGGTCTCTGTCCACCCTATAGTGCTCCACTATCTCCATCTCATGTAGCCCCTGGTAGGTTACCCTGGGTCTGTACACTCTTCTCCATCTCCTCACTGTGGGTTTCTCAGCAGCATTCACAACATCACCACCCTCAGCACCTTGCACATGTTGGTTTATGATAGCAAGAGCAGCCCCTAACATTTTGTCTGACTTAAGCTTTTTAAGCTTTCCCTCTTTATATACTGCAGTGTTGCAGAGTTCTTAAGAAAAAACAGGGAATATTGGTGTTTGCAGAGTTTAATGTGCTGGGCTGGGCTGGGCTAGTCTGCTGTCTGTGTAATTGGCTGATTCTGATATATTTCACCTGGCAGCTCTGCTAGTTCTCCTTGGTGAACTTCCTACTACTTCTTTTCCTTTCTTTTGCCTTTCTATTTCCACCCAGGGGGCAGCGCCACGCAAACAAGTGCAAACACACGCACACGAGCGCACATGCTGTGTGCATGTTTTCAATGAGTTTCCTATCTTTTAACAGTGTGCACCTTGGGTTTGAGGATTTCAAATAGGATAACTGTAGGCACGCCTCTTTGCAATCCGGAGCAACTCAGGGCAAACACCAGCCACTGTGCTCCAATTAGCTTACAGCCTGTCTGACACACCCCCTCATGATGTCACCTATATTCTAGCCTTCTACTCACCTACTCCTAATCTTACACTCTTGGGACATGCCTCACATGCTGGGAAAAATTGGGATTCACTATCCTTATCCTCATTTGCATTAGATTGCCTAGTAATGCATGGTTACATCTCTCACACTCAGCTTCCCCCCTTAGCAACCACTAGTCAATAGCCATGTTGTCTTCAGCCTGCCATTCACCTGCATGGCAAAATAAGCTTTTTAGTGAAAATGCCTATTTTTATAAGTGCCGCACGTTTGCGCGGTGCTGCGCTATGCTTAAACATCAGAGATCAGGGAAAAAAAAGTTAAATTTTTATATTTTTAAACATTTTAAAATGCCAATGACCTTATATTTGGCCATTGGCATGCTTCCTCAACTGTATGCATCCTTCATTTGGAGCTGTCATAGCTCCGTTTAGCTATTTGCAGAAATGTACTCCATTACCAACATTGCTTTCACCAGCAAATGAGGTAATTTGCATACCATGATGCTGTCCGTGCAAGTGTAGCTTTAGCAGCTCTCGTGCACTCCCCTGACGGCTGTTCCTGGATCACACAGCAGACATATTGCCGGCGTGAGCTCCTACACTCATCTTGCACTCCATGCAAGCTTTCGTGAATCCGGGGGTATATGTATCTTTTGTATATTTAGTTAGGGGGCTGTGAGGGGGTGCAGCCTCCCACCTGGGTGGGTTTGGGATGGTTGCTTCTTTTTAGGTAAGTGGTTACTTACCCTGGGACGATCTTTGTTGTTCTCCTGCTTCAAAGAAGTGGGAGTTTGATATTTTGAGTGTCCACAAAGTGGGATTCGATAATATATGCACACACACACACACACACACACACACACACACACACACACATTCCGAACCATTTATTGAGTGACTCAAAACCAAGTTAAGCTCTTTGTCCCTTAGTTGATGTGGGACTTCAGAACTCAGCCATACCCACTTTAAGATTCAATATATTTTTTTCAACCTCCTACAAAGAAAAGTCAGGATCTAGTTTTAAGATAAGCTTTTCAGGGTTTACATATGGATAGAAGTTAAAAAAATACAGGTAAATGTCTACCAAACTGATATTTGGTTTAGTAGACGTGTACATTTTCGTAATTATGATTAAAAGTAAAGAATCCCTTCTGATTGTCTATAAAGAATATCATCATCCTTATTTGAGGAAATTTTATTATGTTCTTTATTTAAATTGAATAAACTTGCATAGAATTTAGAGCAGCCTGAGTATCTTGCATATATATTTTCACTCAAATAATGATACACTAAAGCTTGAAGTGATTTCAGTTTACACCATTCTTCTGTCGGCACTGCATATTTCAGTAAATGAGCAATAGCTCCTTCATGAATTGAGAAATTTGAATTTCAAGATTGCTGATTTGTTTTACCCAATATCTTATACATAAAACATTGATAATTAGCATTCCCCTTATATTAGAATTGAAAGCAGGCTATCTGACATAATTTGGTATTTTTTTGCATTGTAGAGAAGCACCTTGTTAACAACTCACTTTAATTTGTAATCTCGTTGTCCTGTAATAAATTTGGAATTAACCTCTAATTCAACCACATCAGTAGATTATTTTAAATATGAATTTTTAAACACATCAAAGAATGGACAAAAATTACCTAGATTTGCTGCTACATGGAAAAGGAAATCTTGAAAGCAGCCTCGATAACCAGGAAAATAGATTCTTGACCGTATTTTGTGGAAAGATGTAAACGAGGTAACATTTTTGCCTTTTAGGTTTAAAGCACTATAAAGATCACTTAGGGCATAGGCCTGATTTATGTCTTTCAAAATAACTGTGTCTCTCTTCTGACATAAAGCAATATGACTTTGTTTATCTAAAACAGAGCCTAAACTCAAATTCTACTTGCTACATATTATGATTGAATGATTTTTGAGGCCAGAGAGCACCTGCAAGTGTTGACAGTGTATGTATAATGAAACTTGAACCAGAAAGTGTGATATACACTTGCATCAACATTGCACAAGTATAAACCTCTCTTGGGGAAATTTTTAATCTGAGTACATTGTAAAGAGAGACCTCTCTCTTCACTCAATAACTATCATTTGAGTTGCCTGAAGTAAAATTGTGTAGACAGAATTGTTTTTCTACACATCAAAATCTGTGGCACACTCATGGGTTTCTTAAATAAAACAAATATTCATTTCAGCACTGTACATTATGCATACCTCTCAACTGTCCAGGTTTTAGCTGAATGTCTAGACGTTTGTCTCATATTTTTTGTCTGTTCCACATAAAATTTGTGGTTTTCTGGCAACTAACAGAGAATTAATGCCACTTAATAGTGAAAGACGTTAGAGTTTAGGACTTCACGTATTTCAGAAAATCCATGCTAATGCAAATCCTGTTATTCTATCACCGTTCTAAGTTTGTAAAAGCAATATTTAAACTCTGTTCCCATTTTCTGGGCCTTTGTCCCCCCATTATTATTGGCTTTGTCCAGATTTCCGGTGATTAGAAGTTGAGAGGTATGATTCAAAATAAATAACTTATAGAAGCAATATGGATGCCTTTTAAGTTCCATAAGGTGATTATTAGTTCTAGTGTAACCTACTGAGCCTCCATAATTTGAAAAGAAATATACCTATCTAACTCCCTATGTTGTGTATCTCTTCATGGATCTGTTAGATTATCAAAGTTCCAAAATTTCAAAAGTCATATGGCCAAGACCATATGATCAAAGTTTCAGAACTTCAAACATTAAAAATAAATAAATAGATAAATAATAAAAAAAATCTATTTTTAACATTTTTGCAGCGGGTCAAGCCCCCATACACCCCCACACCCTTTGTTAATTAAATATACCAACTCCAAGATTCCACAACATTGCAGAAAAGCGTAAATTTCCCATTCTGCACTGTACCACAATCTCCATTCAAAACGTTTGAAGTTTCAGACCTTCAATCATATTGTCCCAACCATATGACTTTTGCACTTCGATAATCTGATAATGATCCCTCTTCATATAGTGATAAAATAATAAAACGTAATAAGGATGCATAAAATAAGTTTCTTGAATAACTATCAAGATTAATTAATATATTATTGAGATCAATGGTAACTACAGTATTAAAGCAGCTAACCCCCCCCCCAATCCTGATTCTTCTCATCATTAAATTTTCTAGCTGATCAAATGAAGATAAGCAGGTAATCCCTAACCTAACACGTAGGCCCAAATGAAAGTATTTATGTCATGACACTCACTTTGTGCAAAACAAAATCAAGAACATCCACAAACTTCAAGCTGCCCTCCCCTTCTCAAAATTATCAAATTATTTGCATTTTAATGGCTACATTACATAACACAAAACATCACATGACTACATTCAACAACATTTTTGAAAAAAATTACTTGAACATATTATTAATAAAGATTAAAAATAGGTAATGATACTAATATATCATGGCCCGTTCTTAACATACTCCCTTTTCATATTTGTCAGCATGGAAGGTGATGTTCAACAGACCAAGCTGTTTTGCCAGGGATGGTCTGCACCTCTCCCCTCTAGGCTTTTGAATATTAGCTAAAACATTATCCTCCCTCATAGTGCCTTTTTTAGGCAATGCCAAACTGAAAATACTTGTGACATAGCAAATCAAAACTAAGAAATTCTAAAGCTGTTACTGCTCAATGCTAGGAGTCTAAAAAAATCTGCACCCTACGCAGTCTCCTCAAAATAGATAATGCTAATATCTGTGTGGTCATTGAGACATGGCTTAAAGCTGTGGAGTCCACGCCTGAAGTGCAGTGCTATAATGCCTTCCATACATTTAGACCCGCTACTACACATATGGGGACTAAAGGTGGAGGTGCTCAATTTACATCAAAAATAAATATACCTCAAGGCTCATCAAACAGGACAATGCATTTGATTTTCTCCACATTCAAATCACCATAGGGAAAATCCCATACTACTTCCTTGCAAGATATAAGCCCCTCTTTATGACCCTAGAAATCCATACCATGTATTTAAACTTATTGGAAACACTCACCACCCAACCCAATACCATATTCATGGGAGACTTTAATTATCCTATTATTAACTGGAAATCATATATGACACCACATGTACAGGCACAGATATTCCTGGATTTTGAAACACAAACTCCCTGGACCAGATTGTCAACACACCAACCAGGACTGGAAGCATACTGGCTCTGGTCTTCACTAATACAGGAGAGTGCTGCACACCCCCTAGTGTAATGTCTTCTCTGGTAATGTCAGACTACAAATGGTCTCCTTTGAAGTAAAAATAAAACCTGGAATCCCCGGTAACCATGGAATACTCAGGAACTACTCTAAGGGTAACTTCCTACTATTAAGTGATAACCTGGCAAAATTTCAAGCCCCCATAAACCCTGATAACACTGGTGTCTATGCAGAACTGTTCACAGAAACCCTATACAAGCATGTTAATAGCTACATAAAGGCAGCTGTACCCACCAGGTAGAAATACAAAACTAACTCAAAAAACAAGCCACCCTGGTGGAATCACAAAATCAATAAGTTGTATAACAGGAGGAAGAAAATCATGGCAAAAACAGGAGGTGCAGCACCCAGCAGGATATAAGCACTCTCAAACTAAATAAACAACTCAGAGGACAAATAAAGTCTACCAAAGTCAAATTTAATGTAAATTTGGCCTCCCAAGGCCAGGACAACCACAAAGCATTATTTAACTATGTCCACAACCTCAAAGGCAATACACAATTGTGTGCAAAGCTCATTGTTAATGGAGTCATCTGTACAGGCAGAAACAAGAGCAATGTGGAAGAAAGATACCGAGACAGTTCCAATAATAGTAGGAGCCATGGGTCTTATAAAAAGGAATCTACAATTGTATTTAGATATATTACCAATATATGTAACTCTGTACAAATTGCAGGAGTCATTACTGGGCATATTGCGGGTGCTGCAAAGACCACTTTTGGCTGACATCAAAGATTGAAACAATACTAATTTCATGACGTTTAATCATACTTTGACTTAGGAATAGGGTCCATTCCTGGTCATGGTATTAGAAACCCAAAAGATTTGGAGAAATTAAAATGGGAGAAAAGCCAGAAGATATAGCAAACCTACTGGCCAACAAATTCAGCTCAAACATTACCGATCTCTCCCCTTCAACCTTCCCTCAGGAAATATGATCAAATATAAATCTTCCTACTGTCATTAGGGAACAGGTCCTTAATGCTCTCTATAAGATCAAGAACACTGCATCAATGGGCCCGGACAATGTCCTAGGATGCCTTCTAAATAGCATGAAACATGACCTATCAGGACCTCTGGAATTGTTATTTAACTGTACCCTCCAAACAGGCTTCATGTTTTACAAATGGAAAACAGCAACAGTAATCCCTCAGCACAAAGGTGGGCCATTTACAGACCCTATAAGCTACAGACCCATAAGTCTCACCAGTTTTATATGTAAGGTCAAGGAAAGAATTATCATAAAAATGATCAATAATGATAGAGGTAACCTGCAGACACTGAACCCAACCCAATTTGGTTTCATCAAGGACAGGTCATGCATACTCAACCTAGTAAACTTCTTTGAGAATGTCACCAAACTAACGGATAAGGGCAAAATGGTTCACACTGCCTACCTTGACCTGGCCAAGGCATTTGACACAATACGCCACTCGGGAGTTGTTGACAAAATCAAGAAGTTAAATTTAAACGCTAATGTCACCCCGTGGATTGCCAGTTGTCTAACAGACAGAAGGAAGTTAGAACTGGGGAGTTCACCTCTACAAAGAAGCCAGTCACAAGGGGAGTCCCTCAGGGAGCAGTCCTATCAGGGTCAATGCCAATGGCCACTGGTTGACTAAATTTGCAGATGATTGCATATTAGGAGCAGTCATATAGATTCCCCCACTGACACAAATGTTCTCCAGGAAAGTCTGACAGACAAATAACTGGTGTCAGAGTCAAGGACTAAAACTAAATGCCAAGAAATTAATAATAGTATCCTTCAAGAAGTCATCCATCCCTGTTAACTATCTTATTGATAACACATCCCTAAGAGTTGAGCCAGTAGTCAGGGACCTGAGGACACACAGAGACAGTAATCTAGCCTTTGACGATCATGTGTCTACAGTAGTGATAAAATAATTCTCTGTTGTGCAGCTTATAAACAAAGATATGCCATCTAGGTCCCAGAAAGTCACTGTTACACTATATTTGGCATTCATCAGACCTGTCATTGAGTACAATGCCCCCTTTGGTATGTATCTAACCAGGCATGTCCAACAACTGGCATGTACACAGAGGTTCCTCACTAAAAGAACACAGGGCATAACTAACGTCCTATACAGACTAACTCAAGGCACTATCCCTGTATTCTGTCCCTTACAGGCTGTTGAGGGGAGATATATGCCTGGCAAACAAGACCACACCCTGATGGATCTCCTACATATCTGCAAAACACACAGCACCAGAATTATCCATTCTAAAGACTTAAACCTTGCCTGTGATATAAATAGGGCCTGCTGGAGAGACAGCTATGTATCCCAGAGACTACCCCTTCTCTGAGCAGGCTCACCAGCCATGTGAAGCAGAATTCCACCATAACCCAATTCAAGTGTAACTTGGACAATTGGATGGGGAACACAAAATTCATCCCTGGCTTTGTACCTAAATCTCCAATGGACAAAGGGAGCCTATAAACGGTTCCTCTCCCAGACCAGGGCTTGTAAATGATTCATCTCCCAAGCCTTACTACTTACACTTATCAACGGCACAAAAACTTGTTAGAGATTTGGGATGCATGGCTAAGCTTTAAAAGGCCCATGTGGTCATTATCCTAGTAAACACCTATGAAGCTATGAACTTATACATACATAATATATATATATATATATATATATATATATGTGTGTATATATATATATATATATATATATATATATATATATATATATAAATATATATATGAATATATATATATATGAATATATATATATATATATATATATATAAGTATATATAGATATGGGTCTACTAAATTTTCAAACTTCGAATTTCTTATAGTCGAAACCATAAGACCGAAGTTTTGAAATTTTGAACCATTTAAATGGAGATTCCCATACAGTTTGGAATGGTATATTTAATTAGCAAGGTATGTGGGGGTGCAGGAGGCTTGCCCCCCTGCAAAAATGTAAAAAAAATAAGATTTGTTTCTTTTTATTTTATTTTATAATTGCATTTCAAAGTTTCAAAACTTCGATGTTATGGTCACAACCACAAAATAATTGAAGTTTTGAAACTTCAAAATTTAAAAGTAGACCCAAAACACTGATCCACAAAGGATAAAAAAAAGCACATGGGGGGCACTCCTCCCACACCCCCCTGCTACCTATATATTCCTACCCCCAATGTGCCTCCTGTTAATTATAAATGCTAACTCTGACATCACACTACAGTGGGGTAAAGGGCATGTTCCGCGATCTCCATTGTGCCACAGTCTTGTAGTAGCAAAACTGGTAAATTTCAATCAGCTAATATTCAATCAGCTGAACTGGCTCTACCAGAAGTTGATGACAATTGACTGAACAAATTTGATTGAAAACACATTGAGCTGAAAACACAGTTCATAGAATCACATTTGATTGAAAAGCTTTATTACCCTAAACATACCTTATAACTCACTTTTTGCAGGGTGAACAAGCCCCCATGCAATCCCTCACTCCCTAACTTATATATACTAACTGCACAATCTCACAACAGTGGAGAAAACAAGAAAACACTCAGTGTGCACACAGAAAGTTTCACTAGAGCAAGCATACCAAAAAATATTGTCTTGTGGGGGGGAAGTGACTGCACCCCTCATGTTAGGTGCTTTGCCAACAAATTTGTCGTACTTAAATATATGAATTCCACTGTCACACAACAAATATTTGACAAATAAACCCCACTGAATTAAATTCTGGAAGTACAAGTGTATAAAACGAACTGATATATTTACAGTTAATTATTGATTGTCTGAGTGATTGTAGAGAAAGACATTTGAAAGAGCAATATATCCAAATTTAGCTAACAAAGCAAATTAGTGACAGCCATACCCAACTCAGTAAATATTGCAGTAAGCAAATCCATGCAATACAACTAAATTATTTCTTAATGAAAACTCCAAAAGGCCTTAAAGAAAAAAAATAATTTACTGATTCTTTATTGGTACAATTTTCTCTTAGCTGGTTAATGTTATGCTACCAGAAACTACTTAGCACAGAAAGCTGAAAACCAGCCATGAACATATTATTTTACCTACATGCAAAGGTATAAATAATATCTAGTATGAAAAATAATAAAAGAGGCATATTTCATTGTAAGTCATGCAATGCTTGTAAATATGTTGTTAATAACGTTGATGAGATAAATAATATAGATTTTATACCTACTAAACAATTTGCTTGCATGCCAGAAGGTGTTGTTTATGCTTTGAAATTCCAGTATAAATTGGTGTATACATGACAGACAAAAAGATGTTTAAATGTAGTTTGTAAGAGCATGACAGGGATATTAAATAAACGAAAAACCGTTCTAAAACTGTAAAGCAAAGTAGAATAATGCCAATAAACAATTAAAACTTTGTAACTAATAAAATTACGAATGGAGAAAAAACACAGCTGAGGCCGAACTGTTGTCTAGCGCTTTCATTCCTTTATTGTTGCTAGGAACTTCATCAGAACTGAAAAAAGTACATAGCCATGCTCTATAAATATGCTGTATACAGGAATACCTAATTTGGATCACAATGACTATTGGTAAGAATTGAAAACATTTTCCTTGGCCCTTGTATTAACATGAGAACATAATCATTGGTTTGAATTCTTCTTTTGTATTGTGAAAAGAAATCTTTGGCCATTGGCCACTAATCACATCATATGCAAATTAGGTATTCCTGTATACAGCATATTTATAGAGCATGGCTATGTACTTTTTTCAGTTCTGATGAAGTTCCTAGCAACAATAAAGGAATGAAAGCGCTAGACAACAGTTCGGCCTCAGCTGTGTTTTTTCTCCATTCGTAATTTTATCAGTTACAAAGTTTTAATTGTTTATAGGGATATTAAATAGGCAAGATATATAGTCCTATAGCTCCACGGCAGTACTAGCCACCCAGTGGTTTAATCCTTGGTTCAAGATGATTGTCACTGCTGAAGTGACCCCCCCCAACTCCATGTGCATGGAAAAGGGGTTGAGGATGGATGGATGGATGGATGGATGGATGGATGGATGGATGGATGGATGGATATATAGTCCTGTAGCTTTACATTTTAAAGAATTGAGTAATTGCAGTCCTGAAACACATAAGGAAATGGTTTTATAACAAGTGAATGTGAAATCTGCGGATGATAGAAGTATAAAAGGCATGCTTTTATGTAATTAATCACTTTATAAAGTATAGTACTCTATTTCCTGGGGGTTAAATGTAGAATGTAATTGGAATTATCTTGTTTGAAATATTAAATGATTATTTAATCAAGTGTCTTTGTAAGCTATGTATTTTAAGGAGTTGCGTTTTTCTGGATGGTTTCTTTTTGGTGAATTACTCTGGAGGTTTTGCCGAGGTACCAGAGTGTTAAATAAAGTTTTATATTTTGGATCCTTTACCACTTTATTGTTTTGCTATAAAGTTTCAGTGTATGTGGTATTTCATTTTACCTACTCGGAAACTTCTAACAAGATAGCATGGAACATAAGACGAAAGGAAAATAATTTCAAGAAGGTACATATATAAAAAGTTATGCAATCCTCATCATTCAGAGAATTCAGATATATCTGTCAGCCAAAAACACTCAAACAATGAGGTTAAAATTCAGGTAGTACTGTAAAATTCAGTTATGAACAAATGGTTCTCTACACACTTGCAGAATTTGAGATGCATTGCTGGTTTTGTAGTTATTCCCTTTTCACATAAAGGTGATAATAAAATGGTGTGTCATCTTAAATTTGATTTCTTACTACTAAACATTTGATGCCACTTTTATTGACACTCTCTACTATAACCCCATTTGGGTAAATGACTGGAAATTATAAGGTCTAAGCCAGGCCATGAAAATGACACCTTTTTGTTTTCAGCCTTTGCACGTAATAGTTTAACATATAGCGGCCTTGGAGGATGGCCTTGTAAGTGAGAATGCAAGGCCCTATGAACTCTGTCTACCATACACAAAGCAGGACCTTTGGAGAACCTGCCACATTTTCGAATATTTCTTGTAAAGCCCCCATTAACTTATCATTAAGGAAGTCTTCTCCCAAGCCTCTAATAATGATATTACATCTCATTTACCTTCTTTGTAAAGATTTGACAGCATATTTGAAAAAAGGCTGAAGATATCTCATGTTGATATAGTTTAGGAAGCAAGAAATTATGATGGTCTTCTAAGTCAGTGACCCTTCGTATTTAAAATGTAGCTACTCTTTGCAGCTAGATTTTACAGAAAAGTTTTGACATCAGTCATTTCAGATTTGTAACTTACAAACAAAACTACACAATTTTGTCAGCTCATTTTACAGGACTGCTGTTTTCAATGTTGTCAACCCCTTTGAAAAATGTAGGCGAAACCCTATAGCTTATAACACTAGCCTGTGGCATATTACAGATCTGCAGTGCCAAGTAAGAAAAATGTTCATTTATCAACAAACTTCTTTCTTCCTCAATGTTTACACATTTGGCAATCTTCATGTAAGCAATTTGCAGAAGACTTTTTTCTGGAAGGTAGAGAGGACAGCGAGGTGAATTTAGTCATTTGCTTCCACTACTACATGGCTAGAGTAGCCCTTTAATATTTTACCATAGTCCATAACAGTTTTTAAAGTTAAGCCCAAAGGTTAGAGCTACTTTCATAATGTTCCATACAGCATACAGTTTTACTATACAGAGTCTCATATACTCAGCATTTGTATTTACAAACTCAAAGGATGCTATCCCTTTGAATCTGCTTTCAGCCCTAAAACTTTAAAGGGTACTGTTTATAGCTGTGGTAACTTAAGTGAGTGGTAGAGGATTTTAAGTTCACCTTTTTAATTAAACTAGTCATTCATTTCATTATCAGAATCAGCTGGAGAAAGAAAAGCAATATGCCAGCATCTGGAGATAGCAGCATACAATGTGATGTTGAACAGAGCAGTACACACAAAATGCTCACTCTGATGCCATCTCACTAATATCTGAAAATTTTTAATACCATAAAATGTATTTTTTGTTCAATGTTATGACAGTGAAAGAATTAAGTGAAATTTTTTTCAAACGGATATTAGCCTTGCATGTCAACACAAAACTGTAACATGATCAAAGGAAAGGTTATCATAGGAGATGCACGTAGAACAAAGAATACTCAAGATTTCACACTATCATTGTTACTTCTGCTGTGTTATAGAGATTTAAGCTCAGAGGGTTAGGTACCATTTTACCATCTCTGCAAGATGGTGGTTGTTTTTAAGCATTGAATAGTATATATTTATTAGTGAATGGCCATATGGTCTTCTGTATGGATGTCAATGAGGTGATACTGGAAGCACTGGAAGAATTTCCACTTAAACGTACTTCAAGACTGAGACTGAACATATATCAGGCATTCAGTCAAACATGAACTAGGAACTTGGTAAAGACCACAAAAGAATTTGGTTCACATTTTATTTTACACACATTCTTTTAATCTATTAATTCTTTTAACTGTGCACTAAAAAAATCACTTAAAAATCACTTTACTAGCTTTGCACACATACAGTTTTTGATAAGGTCAGGTCTGTTCCTTTTAATAGCGTTACCATTATTTTATCATTGCTTAGAGCACATATTTTATCTGACATCACACAACTTACAAAATTCATAGACTTTAGCTCTACCCTTCAACTTACTAACTAGGTCTACAGTCTGTATAGGACCCTGTGATCCTTATAGTTTCATCCCCAATGATCTTCAGGAATGCACACACTGTACCTCTTCAGACTTTTTAGCTAATACACTAACAGTTAAGAATTAATTAAATTAATGTATTCAAAGCTTCCAGCTTTTTAAAACACCTTTACTGAAATATAACTTGTGACACAGCAGATTTACATGTATATAAAAGTAATCAAACCATATTGACAAGTTTCATATCTACAAACATTATACATCACACATATTGCTATATATCATGTAATCTAAGCAACATTACATAAATTATTCAGTTCCTGCCATCTCTTAAATCTCATTCTGCCTCAAAAACATTTTTTCTGCATGTATTGTTCCCACAGTTTCCATTGTTTTCTATGTAATTTACTCCTGCCCTTTTCTAAATATCCCACATCCTGTTCTTTTATCGCTGTTGCAATACTAACGACTTCAGGTATAGTTGGTTGTGATTTTGATTTCGATTTTCTAGTAATTGCTTTTTTGGTGGTGACCAGAGTTAAATTTAACAATGTCTTATTATGTCTAAGCAATTCAGATCCTGTATCCCAGCTCAAAAAAATAATTTCCTTAGTTACACTCATTTTCTCATCCAGTATTCTTGACTGAGTACTCTGTAAAGAATTTTTAAAGTCTGCCAACTCATTACATTCCCAAAACATATGTTTCCATTTACCAATTTCTTCCCCATTACACCTCCAACGTTTGCCATCTACCCGAGGGCAAAGCTTCCAGTTTTTGGACAAATTCCCAAATAATAATAAAAAAAACTTGTAGCTGCAGCTGGGTCATATTGCTGTTAAGAATCATAGTTCTGCAAGTCAAAATATAGAGACTCTAGATAGTGAATATATTATTTTCCTTCTGCAAATATATTTCCTAACCTCTAACAGCCATTTTACCAATCCAAAACCAAGTTGTGTCAAGAGGTTTAATAAATAACAGCTTAACACAGAAGATGTGGTCTAATGTCCATTATATCTATGTTCATAGAGTCATAGATATTCTACAGCCACCAAGTCTTATGAACATTCACATTTGCCAGTACCTTCCATCAGGCCACACCTCCTTTCTCTAATAGGGCCATGTCACTCAATCCCAGAGTAAATCTGTAGATACACATCTAGTCATCTAGGCCATCTAGATTATGTTTGAAGAAAGATAGTGAGTAGCACTATTTAACATGCTGGTACGTTTATTACAGAGGTTTGAGAAGTGCTTGGCTATAAACCTGTCTCTCCACCATGTATTATTTATCTGATGGTGAAGAGTTAGCTCCCTGTTTCTAGTATTTCTGGAGAAACTGGACTCACAGATATACAGGAGGTCCAGGAAAATTATGAATCTAATGGTGCAGTAAACAAGACAGATGTCTTCCTTCAGAAATCTATAATACACTGAATAAATGGACAGAGGTCCAGACTCTTTGGTGTCTTTAAGCCTGTGATTGTTTTGATTAGTAACCTTTGAGTTTTTTCTAATTGTTTGGTATGTTTAGTGAGAGACATCCATAAGGGGCATTGTACTCAATAATTGACCTGATTAATGCAGAGTTTAAGAGAGTGACTACCTCTTTAGACCTTCATGATATCCCTTTGCCAATTAGCTGGGCTAAATAAAAGGATTTCCTGACAACTATTATCACATTATGGTCGAGAGAGAGATATTAAATCGGGCATGGTGTCCTCTTTCCCCTTTATTTGTGCGATATTTAGAACCATTGGCAAAAAAATAAGGGACTCAGAATTCAAGGATATTATCATTATGGAAATCAAGAGAATTTAGCTTTATTTGCAGATAATATTATTTTGTACCTGATGAAAACAGAAAAGGATGTCTCAGCATTGTTGAACATTCTGAGACAGTTTCAAGTCTTTTGGGGATATAAAATTAATGAAGACAAAAACAAAAGCTATCGTTGCAAACTATATACCCACACGTGAATTGGTTCAGCAGTACCCATATTTATGGGGCATGAAAAAACAAAGTATTTAGGAGTATGGAATAAAAAGGATTCTGTTATGGCAGCTAAGGATATGTGGGAAGAGTCTAAACAAAAGATAATACAAAAATTGAGAAAGTGGAAACTCTTGTTTATGGATTGGGATACCAAGATACAAGCAGTGAAAATATTTTAGTCCCTTTAGTTCTATACACACATCAGGCATATTTTTATAATCTAGCAGAGAACTGGTGGCAATAATTAATAAACACTTGAGCGATTTTATCTAGGAGAGGAAGAGTGCAAGAGTGAAGTGGGATAAGCTGATCCTTCCAAAAGAACAAGGTGGTTTAGGAGTATCTGAGTTGAAGAGATATTTTAGAGCTGCACAGTTAAGGCTCATATACATAACACAAACAGAAAGCAATAATTCAAAGTGGAAAGGGACAATGATGAAGCAGGGGGAAATTCAAGAAATAAGGACAGAGTAGGATTTTGGATGCAGATCCTTAAGGAGAATAATATTAGCCATACAGAATATTATATTCCTAAAGTAGCAGAAAGTATTTTATGAACCAAGCCAACAACAGAATGGAGAAAGGAGATTCTGCAGGTAGGAATGACTGCAATTAGGGGTACAGAGAATAGACAAGAGAGGCTGGAATTTACTGGAAAAAACTGACAAGAAACCAAGGTATTAGGTGCAAATAGCTATACAGGGAAAGGTAATAGAATGGGAACAGGCCAAGAAGACATTTGGACTGCAGGCTAGACACTGCCTTCCCTGTTAGGGATTAATATCAGATTATAGGCAAAGAGAAACATATAAGGGAACCCTAAGTTAAAAATCTGCTCTGATAGAGTTTGTTTTTAGTTGAATCCAGAATAGAAGCTGCTGTTAAAAAAGGGATAATTAGTAAGACATATACAATATTGGGCAATAATTATAGGAATCAATCAGAGGAGGTTTGAAAAGAATGGGAAGAGAGAATGGAAAAGTATTTCATAAGGAAACAATGGGAGGACATATGCATGGCTCCCAAATATGCAATAAAGTCTAGAAAATTTAGGATTTTTGCTTGGAAGTGTTTGCATAAGTATTTTCTACCCCAAGCAGACTGCAAAGAATGTTTCCTCAGAGAGATGGCAAATGTTGGAAGTGTGATGGGGAAGAAAGAGGAAACTGGGAACATATGTTTTTGAAAGTGTAATGAGCTGGCAGACTTAAAAAAATTCCCTACGGAGTGCTCTTCATAAATATTGGGTGAGCAAATGGGTGCAACTAAGGAAATTATTTTTTTAGCATGGATATAAGATCTGAGTTTTCAAGATATAGTAAGGCCTTGTTAAGTTTAATTCTGGTGGCTGCCAAAAAACAATTACTACAAAATGGAAATCAGAGTCTAAATCAACAGTATTTGAAGTAGTAAATATTGTAACAGAGATAAAATAACTGGAAGTAACATCTTTAGAAAAGGGTAGGAGCAAATTACAGAGAAAAAAATGGAAATTGTAGGAGCAATACATGCAAAATAATGTTTTGGAGGAGGTGTGAAGTTTAATGGAAAGAAAGAACTGATCAATTTATGTAATGCTAGATTGACAATAATTGTATACAAGAATATATGTGATGCATAATGTTTGTAACCACAAACATGTTCACATGATTTGTTTTCTTTTATATTAATATATGTTTGCCTGTGTCTTAAGTGATAATTCAATGTTGTTGTTGTGTCTTTCAGCTTTTCCTGGTTAGGGGTCACCACAGCAGAACTCCAGTCTGCTAATGATTGGCAGTGGATTTTTACGTGCCGAGTTGCCAGCCCTGATGCACAACCTTCAACGAAGGTACGCCCATTCACGCATGTCTCCACACAGAAGATGCTCTAGCTGAGAATCGAACAGGACAACGTCTTACTGTGAGGCGACAACACTACCACAGCACCACCACTGAAGTGATAATTCAATAAAGGTGTTAAAAAAGAGAGGAGCTATCAACCCAGTTTCCTAGGTCCCTGACTATATTATCATTTTACAGTAGTGTGTTATCTATATGGTATGATGAGGAGAGAGGTCTCCACCTAAATTGATAATAATAATAATACATTTTTAGCATTTAGTTTGAGCCCATTTTTAGTACACCAAGAGTTTCTAGGAAGAGCTCATTCTTGAGAGTTTGGGTGTCAGTGGGTAATTTTAACAATAAAACCCAAGTTTGCAGTTGTCTGCAAACTTTTGTTAGCTAGAGGTCTTGGCTCTTTGCTTGGAGATCTGAGAAGTAAATATTAAAAAGGAGATGTTCCAGCACTGAGCTCTGACAGACACTGCTGGTCTCTTTCATACTTTCTGATCTGGCACCTGTGACTCCCACTGTGTGGATTCTGTCTCTCAGCCAGTTTGCTATCCATCTTACCACAAATGGGTAGATTTTTAAAACACTGTTGTTGTATGATGCCAACGCAGGGAATGGTGATGAAGGCCTTGGCCAGGTCAAGATATGCTGTGTGCACTACATGGCCACCAACTATAGTCTCCCTAGCCCTTTCAAAGTATACCAGATTAAACAGACAGGACCAGCCCCTTACAGAGCCAAACTGTTGGGGGTCAAATCTAAAAAGATTCTTGATATCACAGTTTATGAGGTCAGCTATAACATACTCCATGGGTTTGCAGATGAGGCTTGTAAGGATGCTAGGTCTGTAGTTACATGGGTTGGTTGTAAGGACACCCTTATGGAGAGGCATCAGTGCTGCAATGCACCACTCATCAGAGAAAAAACAATAGCTAAATTTAGGTTAATCAGTTTAAGTAGTGGCTCTGCAAGGACATGTTTAACACTACTAATTAAGCAACCATGTATACTTTCAGGTCGTGTGTGGGAAGTTTTTTTTTTTAGTAAGTACTTTCAGTACATGATCTTTACAGATAACTGAGGGGTAAGGGATTTGTATATTTCAGGGCTTTGAATAGACATCAGTGGGTGAAGTTGGCACTAAATTTGCTTACAATGGTTCTGACAATGTCCTTTGGATCAGAATAATATATGTCATTAAGAATAAGTTCAGAACAAGGTAGGGTATTGTTTTTTTTTTACATAGTTCGCACATCACTGCAACTAGATCATTTGTCTTAAAGCTATGTACCCACTTATTTGACAATACATGTTCCTGCTGCCCTATATAGTAGCCTGCAGGAAAGGAAGTGCTTCCAGAATACCACTTGTACATACTTTGCATTATCTTTAAATAGTCAATACCCAAAAGGCAGTACATGCAGTGTGTGATGCAGTCTTTCACCTTCTTCACCTGCTGTCATGTTAAGAAATGGTTCAGACACATTAAAATGACTCTCCTATGTTTCTTTATTATAGGTTCATAGGTCATTACTATGCTAAGCTGCCCTTGCAGGCCATTTTAAGCTTAGATGTTTTCCAATTTGCTGTTT
This sequence comes from Protopterus annectens, assembly GCF_019279795.1. Classification (NCBI taxonomy): domain Eukaryota; kingdom Metazoa; phylum Chordata; order Ceratodontiformes; family Protopteridae; genus Protopterus; species Protopterus annectens. Next base: position 1,091,307,015 of record NC_056726.1, read on the forward strand.
GAATTAACTGTCTTATTTATATTTAGACTGTTATTTCCCATTGTAAGGGCTATAGTTGTATAATACCACTAGTTACAACATATGTATGCTGATTGGAGCAGTACAAAAAAGTACTTAAATGATATATGTCCAGAAGTAATTCAAGGTTAATCAAAGACAGTTATAGTTCACCATGGATTAACTTTGCTTATAATATTTCAAAATACGCAGGTGAAAGGGTTAGGGCCACAAACATGAAAGTCAACAAAAATGAGACATTTGACTTATGACTGCCACAATACTAACAGGTAAAATCTGTAAAGAAAATGGCAGTGATTTTGGAGGAGCAGAACTAATGTCAAAAAGAGAAAAAAAAAAGAACTAAAAGAAAAGAACTAAAAGAAAAGAACTAAAAGAAAAGAACTGGGTGAAGAGTTGGTAAGAAGGAAGAGATACAAATCAAAGGGAATTGAGGAGCAGCTGTAATAAGTTACAACACAGAAAGTGGAGGTTCAGCAGAAGAGCAATAGTTGTAGAAGAATAGGAAAAGGTGTCACAAGGAACAGAGTTAAGTGCAAGTGGAAGCTCAGATGAGGAAGTCACAATGCTACTCCTCTGTATGTTTACATTGCTGGGCCTTTTGGCATACATGTCTCTGAGATGGTGAGGCTAAATAGCAAAGGGGACAGTTTGGGGACCTATTTTCTCTTTAGAACAAGCCCAGACAGGAAGAAAAGATGAGAGACAAAGGGAGAGGAGACAAAGGCCTGGAACTCACACAGATGCCATTGTTTAGATGGACATGGAAGAACTGGCTAATGGGTTTCATGACCTACACTTGATCAATGACCAAATGCAGCCCAGCCATGGCATCCAGTATATAGTCATACATTTGCCAGATCATGAAAATGACAGCAAATCAAAAAGGGGCCATATGGCTAGAGTATCCCAGCCAGTTCTGACAGAGCAAGTACATGTAGCCGGATCTCCAATGGGACAAGGTGGACATGGCTCTCCTGTACAGCATAGATTATGGTGGTAGGAGTACACAATAATGACTGCAGCTTCTCTATATGACAGGTGCCCTTTAGACGGTATGGAATGACATGGGAATGACTTAGGACACCATAGGGAGAAAGGGTTTTCATTTTACATGTCCAACAGGTGACAATGCTCCCTCACAATGTGCACCTACCACCATGAATGCTTGCTCTGCATGAGACATCACTCATTTAATGCCAGTGTAAACCAGGAAAAAAAAAACAACTGTAAAAAAGCAGTGAACACTGCTTACTCCAGTTTTAATTAAAAAATGGTGCCATGACTCTGGGTACCCAGACAAGGAGACAGCTAGGCTGTTAGAACAAAGAGTCATTGAAGGGTTTGGGATTCATTTTGGGGAGGCAGACAATTTAAAATCAGCTAGTGAATGGCCAAATGTGCCAAAGAAGAAGAAGGTGAATAAGGAAGTGTGACTAGGAAGCGGTAAGAGTCCATTCAGAAGCCCTGATTTCATGAACTTGAAGGCATCTCCCCTGGGTTTGGTGCCCACATTTCCTTTCCTGAAGAAGCATCAGTTAATGAAGACCTGCTGGAGATGGACACAAGTATCCTATATGTCATGTGATATCGCTTTAAGTTTGGTAATCACAAAGGGAAAGGAACTGTTTATGGTGAAGACAGACATAGGGATTGTGTTTAGATTATTGCCCAGTCAAGCAAAAAGACCCAGAGGTGTTGAGTTTCAAACAATGGAGCATACTACATGTACTGCTGTATACTTATGGGTTGTCTGGTATCACATGCAATCTTTACGAAATGTAGTTCCTTTTCGAAATGGATTGGGCATCAGGAAGACCAGGAGTGGAAGATTACACACTTTCTGTTATAAGAATTTAGGAAAACTACTAGGGAGTTTGTGGTTCCACTGGCAGACAGAAGGCCAATGACATGTTTGGTATTCCTGGTCAAAACTGACACAGTGGAACAGACAATATGGCTACCAAGGGATAATACACATGATCTTAGTCAAAAGGCCAAGAAGTTATATAAAGTAGCTAAACTAGCTGAAGCAGTGCAGGCAGACAAGGCAGCAAACAAAAAATGACTTTGAAATAGCTGCAGAGCCTTATGGGACTGATTAACTTTGCATGCAAGGCTACCCTTTTGGTGAAGTAATTCATGTGGAGACTAGCAGCAAAGGTTTGCGGATGCAAAAAACATACTGAAGGCTGAGGGTCATGAAAGAAATGCAAGCAAACCTAAGGGTATGGAAGGAATTCTTTACAAGGTCTAATGCAGTGCTGTTTTGGTAACCGAAGGCATCTAACTGAAAAAGTCGGTTGTATTCACGCACACAGTAGGAAGTATCAGATTCAAAGCATACCTGGCAGGGAAATGGTTTGATGAAAACTGACTAAATGAATGGTATAGAGGCAAGGGCACCTATCCATCATAGAGATATAGTTCCTTCCGTTGATAGTATCAGTGCATATCTGGGCAAGTGAGCTGCAGAACAGGCAAAACTTATTTAGGTTTATATGTAGGTACTAGGCTATTGGCCCTAGGGCCTATATAAGCCTAGCCAAAATGTACTCTGGCTTTCGCTACCCAAGAAAATTATTTTCCTGTGCCACTGTCAAGCAGAGCCTCAGAAGTGATCCCTGGGGTGAATTTCCTATCTCCCATCTCCCAGCAGACAACTTACGGGAGACTGCTGAGCAGCCACTTGGAGGGGCGGCAACATAGTAACACAAGAAGTCTAGTGAGGCAGCTTGTACTTTCAGACCACAGTATATTCAGAGGATGGAGAATGCCATTGTTGACTCATTCTCTCATTTCAATGGGACAGATTCAGGAAACTGGCACTAGGAGCAGAATCAAAGCCATGCAGGAATCCACAACAGCCTGATAGAAAACTGATAATGAGTATGATAGAGAAAGCATCATACCCAAGAATGAGATTACAGTATAGAAACTGTATTGTATATTTTGTGAAAATGGTGGCAAGCAAAGGGTGGGAAGTGCAATGGCCACTGCTAACACCACAGCTGCTACATTATTAATGCGTAGGGGAGTGGAGTGTTTAAGAGACATGTAGGGATGCATGTGGTAGTAATTGGGTGGTACCAGAGAGGCCATGGGTAGCAGAACACCATGCAAGTATTTGTAGTTAGATAGATGCTGCAGGGCTGGCCAAGAGTGATAAATGTGAGAGTGGACAAGCACTTGCCAGTGAGGCTAGGTAATTCTATGCACCTCTGGGAGGTTTGAGGAGAAGCATATAACTCAGAATATGAGCTATCGTTATTCAAAATAGCATGTTTAATACACTTTTATGGGGCTTTCTGGATATCAGAGTTGGTGTAGCATAGCAAACAGGATGGACCTCCACGAGAGTTGGAATCCAGGGATGTTATGCTTGAGAAAGACAGCGTTTGAATCTATGTGAAAAAGAGTAAGTCAGATTAGGTAGAAAAAAGGAGTGCAGCAGAGGGTGGAGGCCCAACAAGACACATAATGGGATATATTTGACTGGATTACAAAGTTTCTAGTCATGCAACCAAGCAGCAATGTTCCATTTTTATTCCACAAAGATAGGGCTACTTTATCACATTGCTAAATATCTGCAAGTGTCTCATCTTGAATAAAATCCTTGAAGACATAAATCATGTTGTAGCAAGCAGGTTTCTTTTCACTGAACAAGACAGCAGCATCTTGAGAAACACAAACATGAATGCAAACATTACAGACCGAATGGCTAACTTATATGCACATACAAAGTACAAAATCAGTAGTTCCTTGGCATAGGTTCTTCTTTTGGAATAGTCTCCAATCACATTTCACATTTCTTAGCTGACTGCTACATCATTCAATCAACTTTTCTTTCATCATCTAAATGACAGTTACTATTTTACTATAGTCTTAAAACAGGCTTTGTGCTACATGAATGGAGGACTGCAACAGTCATCCCTCTTTACAAGGAAGGACCTTCAACACATCCCGGAAAGTATAGACCCGTTAGTCTGATTAGTCCTATTTGCAAAGCCATGGAAAGAATTATCATGGAAATTATCGTCAAGGACATAGAAGACCTCCAGACACCGGAGCCATCCCAGTTTTTCTTTGTCAAACGAAGGTCATGCTTACTGAATCTGGTGAACTTCTTTGAAAAGATCACTAAGGTAATGGATGAGGGGAAACTTGTGCATACTGCCTACCTAGATCTGGCTAAAGCATTTGATACAATACCCCACTTGGGTATTGTCAACAAACTTAGGGAACTAGGTATAAACTCCTTTATAATAAACTGGATAGCTAGCGAGCTGTGTCATTGATAGGATCCAGGAGGTTAGAATCAGTGAGCTCACCTCCACAAAGATGCCAGTCACCAGGGGAGTCCCCCATGGCTCTGTGCTAGGCCCACTCCTCTTTGGCATCTACTTCTTGGATGTAAAACCCAATGTCAAAGGCCTCTGGCTAACCAAGTTCACAGATGAGTGCAAACTGAGAGCAGTCATTGAATCCTCTCAAGATAACTACATCCTTCAGGACTGTCTAGCACTTGGTGCAAAAGCCACGGCTAAGAACTCAATACCAAGAAATGTATTATAGTACCTTTTGGAATGTCAGCCACTGTGGGTAATTACATCATTAATAAAACACTCCTAACAGTTGATTCATTACTTAGAAATCTGGGAACTCATGTAGACATTAACCTAGCCTTTGACCAACATGTGTCCAAGGTAGTAAGAAAATCCTTCTATATTGCTGAATTTATAAGCAAGGGCATGGTATCAAGGTCCAGTAAGGTCATCATACCACTGTACTCAGCCCTCATCAGACCCATAATAGAGTATAATGCCTCCTACAGTATGTACCTGACCAGACATGCAGCAACTGGAATGTCAACAAAGGTTCCTTACAAAAAGAATACAGGGAGTAAACACACTTTCCTATGCTGATCGCCTCAAAGCCCTGTCTCTTTACTCAGTATCATACAGACAAAAGTCAGAAGACAGAAAAGTGATCTTTACTTGGCATACAAGACATCTGTGGACCCTGTTTTGATGAACCTTCTCCACATCCATGAAGCAAACAGCATCACAATTACTAGATTAAAAGATCTAAATGTTTTCTTTCAACATACATAGATCATGTTTGACAGACAGATATGTTTCTCAGGAATTCCCATTCTATGGAACAGGCTCCGCATCCATTTGAAGCAGAGTTCCTCTCTATCCCTATTTAAGTGCTACTTGGACCAGTAGATGGGTAATTGGAAATTCTCCCCTGATCTAGCACCTATGTCTCTAGTGGACAGAGGCAGTCAGTAAATCACCCCCTATATAAATCAAATCTATGGGTCACATTTGGATTGTAAGGCTATGGTTAGAAGAGCCTTAGTGATCATTAGCCTAGTATACACCTATGAACCTATAAAGTATTCTGGAAGGTTTCTTCTCTCATGACAATTACGTCTTACATTCCTACATCCAGTAAATTCCCTTATGCTTTACAATACTCTCTTCATACAGAACATTATAAAGTATAATGGTGGCCTATTTATCTGTCTCAACAATGTTTTTAACTGTCCTTCTGGTCATGCAGTGTCTGATAATACTTTTGTTCACACTGCAGCTTAACAAACAAAGCATGGCTATGTTTCCTTATCTCAAGCTACAGCATGACTTCTGAAATTATTTCACAGAATACAACTATATTTCCTGTCCTAGCTTGTATAGGATCATTTTAATGCCTTAAATAATTCTATTTGAAGAAATCCACTCTGGCATTTCTGCTTCCATATCTCACTTAACAGTTCTCCCTAATTCATGATCCCGTGAATCATAAATTAATTTTTTATTTACTCAGGAAGGAGGGTACACAAGATCTGAGCCAGAGTTGAACCAGAGGGATAAGCAGGATATATAAAGAACAATGAGCACTAAGCCAGAAATGTACCTACTGGCTTGAGTGCTACCACTCCTTGTATATATACTCCATGATTATCACCAAGTCATCATTATCAAGGTCCTGCACTTAAACCATTCATCGTATATATACTCCATGATTATCACTGAGTTATCATTCTCAAGGTCCTACACTTAAACCACTCATCGTATATATACTCCATGATTATCACCGAGTCATCATTATCAAGGTCCTACACTTAAACCACTCATCGTATATATACTCCATGATTATCACCAAGTCATCATTATCAAGGTCCTACACTTAAACCACTCATCATATATATACTCCATGATTATCACAGAGTCATCATTATCAAGGTCCTACACTTAAACCACTCATCATATATATACTCCATGATTATCACCGAGTCATCATTATCAAGGTCCTACACTTAAACCACTCATCATATATATATATATATACTCCATGATTATCACCGAGTCATCATTATCAAGGTCCTACACTTAAACCACTCATCGTATATATACTCCATGATTATCACCGAGTCATCATTATCAAGGTCCTACACTTAAACCACTCATCGTATATATACTCCATAATTATCACTGAGTTATCATTATCAAGGTCCTACATTTAAAGTATAGCAAGATTAGAATTATAAATGCTACAGCCAAGATCATTTCAAAAGTCATCCTCCCCAACCTGAAAACACATTGATAGGTTTTGCCCAATGTGAGCTATTAGCTCATTTGGCATGTAATTGTTTTAAATTATTGTTTCTAATCTCATTTTACTACCTGGAATGATTGTGCAACATCTATATTTTACATTATTCCTTCTCTCTCTCTGAGAATAAATACATCTCTCATTTATCTGTGCTGACTTTAGAAATATATGTCTGTCTAACTTCATGTTAAAAGGTTCAGGATTTAACCGCCACAAACTTGATGTTTATAATAGCCAAATGCATTTTACATGTCTCCCTTTCCTACTGTCCTCATTCCACTTTCACAAATTCATTTACAACTTACATATTTCTTATGCTTATCCTGGCATGGATTAAATCATGTCATCTGTTATTGTAATCTTTCTAAACAAAATCTGCAATACTCTGTTAATATTCTCACATGTTCTATATCTTATGAATGATCACTGATAATTAAATAATTGACATATTTGACAACTGATCTGTTATATCTTGAATCCCACTGAGTAACCTTCACTACTCATAGTAGTAAGGGCAGGTGAAAAAGAAGAAATCAAAATTGAATGTGGAAGGCTTGAAGAACATTACTGTAAGAAAAAAGAGGAAAAACATGGCTGTAGCAGTGAATCTAGAAAGCCAGCTGGATAAGAATTGTATGCTTGCAAATGTTATAAGCAAAGAAAGCAGTGGTATTAAAATGAATAATGGTGATGAAGATCATTCCTTTGTAACAACTGATAGAGCAAATATTACTGAATTAGGAGATGAAGATTCTTCAGATATGGTTAGAAAAGATATTCTTGTAATTAAAGATTCAATTATTAGAGGATCTGATACTTACATTTGCAGATAAGATATTGAACATTGAACAGTGTTATGGTTGACGAGGCAGAGCGTAGAACACATTAATGTAAAGAAGTACGGATCTGTTTTTATTCATGTCAGTACAAATGATCTCATCCACAAGGACTCTCTGACTGTTAGAAGGGAGTTTATAACCCTCTTAGATAGCATAGCTTGTTCAGGTGTTATGACATATTTTTCACAAATCACATATAGAAAGGAGAGTCATGTCACTGTGAATGAAAAGATTTTTGAGGTAAATAACTACATGAAAAATATCCAGTTTAAAAAAAATGGAAATGTGCAGAGCATCTGAGCCTAATTTGGGACACACATATGTTCAGACAGGATGGCATGCACTTGTCAAGATCAGGAAAGAGCATTTTACAGCACATATTTGCAATATTTGACAAACACAAGGCAGGATTTTTGCCAGATCAAAACTAACAGTTCACAAATAGCAACATTTGATGCATCTCTGATTGTTGTAAATGTTAGGAGCATTAATAACAAAGTTTTTTATTAGAAAAATTGTGCTTTCCCACAAGATTAATGTTGATATTGTTTGTGAAGCATGGTTAAAGAATAATGACTGCAAACCAGTTCTGCCAGGGTATAAATGTTTTACTGTAACAGATGTTCTATCAAAAAATCAGGTGAATGAGTTATGATACGGATTAAAGACATTTATGAGACCTGTGATTATTGCATATTCAGTGATAACACCAATACTATAGATTGTGTGAATGTGACAATAAAGACATCCCTGGAACATATAACAATTGCTAGAGTATATAGACTATCAAAGTCAAACACTGATGATCTAAAGGAATTCATACATTTCTTGAATGAAACACAAGGGAAGAATAATAGTGCTTGGGGACTTACATTTCCCAGAAACAGATTGGAATAATATTGATTCAACATTAGTAAGGAATTTATTCACAACATATGTTCGGGAACAGCAATTGCTTCAGATTGAAAAAAAAAACCTACCAGGGAACGGAACATACTACACATTGTTTGTGTTCCTAAAGAAATTACTGTGACTTCATGTCAAGTTTACCACCCAGTAATCATGGGGTTATAAATGTCAATTTCTTGCTAGATAATTCTGCCAAACTGAAATCTAAACAAATGCACAAAAGATTAATAACAGATTATATGGAAGCAAAACAGTCATTTTGTAAAACTAATTGGAATGATGCATTTGGTGGAAAAACACAGAAGTAATGTGGAAAGTTTTGAAAGCGAAATTGTATGAATGCAAAAAATAAATAAATAAAATGTTTAACATCAGGATCTGGGTACACAACATCAAGATGATATATTTCCAAAAGAACAAGCTACTTGATTAAAGTGAGAAACAAAAAATATAAGAAATGGAAAAGAGGTCAAACTACAACTTTGGAAACTGAAATAAACAAGCTGGACAAACAAATTAAGCATAGTGTGAGACAAGATCAAGAAGAATTTAAAGAAAATGTATATAAAGATATTGAGCATAATAGGAAACCATTTTATAGATACTAAGATGTGGAAGGAGTAAAGACATACAGATTGTTAAACTGTCTAGATTCTAAAATTTATTCTCAGACACAACAGATTATAGACATATTTACAAAATCTTATGCAAAATAGTTTGGCTCCACAAAAGGGGTGATAAGTTGTCCTAGTGACATCCAGGTAAACTCAGAAACTTAAATCAAATTAGTTTATACTTAAAAAGAACTGTGAAAACTAGATCAAGACAAAGCACAGGGAGGAGAAGAAATTCGTAACAATGACCTGAGAACACTTCAGCAAGAACTTACAGTAGCATTATATATATATATATATATATATATATATATATATATATATATATATATATATATATATATATATATATATGAATCTAGGACGTTTGATAGAAAGATCAAACGTCCGAATCCATAACCATTGAAAAAGCCTTTTCGTTAAAGAGCGTTAATAAAAAAAAAAAAAAAAAAAAACTACATTAACGTTTTTGCACGTGCCCTCCAGACCTCCCGACTTTAATATTCTCCCTCTGAGACCACACTACAGTAGGGAAAAGGGAATTTTCCATTATCCGCACCATAGTACAGCCTCGGCAACAGGCATACTTACGCGAAAGTGCTTCTTCGGTGAAAAGCACTTTCACGTAAGTATGCTCTCCCTTAATGGATTTGGACGTTTGATCTTTCAATCAAACGTCCTAAATCCATATATATATATATATATATATATATTATTTACAAGGTCATATAAATATGGGGAAATTCCTCAAGACTGGAGACGTGCTTATTAAATCTGCCTTTGAGGGAAAGGGGAGTAGGACAAACCCTTAGGTCTTCTTTCATGTTGTGGAAAAATAATGAAGAGGTAATACTAGATACGTTATTGTTAGAACTAGAAAGATTGGGATTTTAAACTATATATCAGCATGTGCATGTTGAAAATAGATCCATTACCATCTGTAACATGATGTTCTATAACAATATAACAGCTATTAATCAAAAATTGTGGGATGATGTAATTTATACAAATTTAACTTCAGCATTTGATAGGATCATATACAAAACACTGATCAATAAATTAGAACAACTAGATATTGCTATACTCCTGATAAGATGGATAGCTGCATGGATTACAAACAGGACATGGCAAGCATCATACAGCATTTGGACAGATACAATTCTTGGTTACAGCCAAGGTGTCCCACAGGACTCTGTCCATACTTGTTAAGTTTGAATCTTTCATACCTATTTTTTTCATCTGAGGTGTTCTGCAATCTGTATGCAGATGACTTGAACTTGGTAAACTGATTACATGTGTTACAGATAGGGCATGTCTGCAAAAGAACTTGACTAAATTGATCATTTGGGCACAGAAGAATAATATGCCGATAAATACATAAAAAACTAAGCATATAAGATTTGAGAGGCATAAACTGAAAGCTGAATATTTAATATAGTACACAGTGACTGACACTAGATTCATTTAAGGACCTGCGTATATGGGTAGCTCCAAATTTGAGTTTTTCGAAGCATATCAACTAATTGAGTAATGATAGTTGTAGAACTATAGGTTGCATAAAATGGTTTATAAAGTCTAAGAAATCAGAAATGATGAAGTCATTGTTTGTTAGTTACATTAGACTCAAGCTTGAGTATGGAATAGCAATATGGAAACCTTATAAGAAAACAAGCATGAATAAACTGGAAAGAGTACAGCAGAAATGTATAAATGACATTCATGGATGTGAAAAGTAAGTTATTATGAAAGACTAAAATACCTGAACTTGTACAGTGTCTCATATAGATATTTAAGAAGAGACCTTATTCAGGTATATAGGGCATTTAGAGACAACTATCTCTGGGAATGTTTGGGGTTATCAAAAAACAGCAGAGAATCATCACACAACCCATGTAGAAGATTCTATGGAAATGAAAAGTGTACTAATCGTTTCTCTGAGAGAGCAGCCGATGCATAGAATAGACTACCAAATTATATTAAAGCAAGCGCTACTTTAGATATTTTTAAGAACAGCCTGGACACTTATTATGGAAACAACTATTTTGGTATATTGGCTGTCGAAAAAGGCATTAATGCCAGTGTGCGAAATATTTGTATGTAAGTATATATATGTATGTATGTATGTACTTATTTCCTGACAGAGTCAAATAACTCATTTTAATATATCACAATAAACATGTGACTTCTCTTTTCAGGTTGATGCCTGAAAGTGGCAGCTATGATGCTGTAGTGTAAAACTGTTTGATCATTTTATACATAATGTGCATTTTATGAAAGCTTTCTGATAATCTAAACATATCATATTGAGCATTGAAATAAATGTTTCTTATTGGTAGAATTCAAGCAAAATCTTTTTGTAGATTCAACTACTGACAGCCTTACCTTCAGCCAAAGAAAGTTGTTAAATTTGCTTTAATAAATGAGTGAGTCCTTAAGTCAGTATCACTATAAAATAAAACTATAACCACTAAACGTGTCTTACACTTCCTAAGTAACCATTACCCCAATCCACAGACAAAAGAATGTCATTCTTGCCACACGTGACTTTGTCTGATGCATCATATTCAATTCAAGTAGTCTAACTATTTTTGCCTCATAGTTTCTAATGTATTTTCAATCATTTTCAACACAGTTTTTTATCCTGTAACTGAGTCAGCTTTTCTTCCTTTGTCCTTAATTAGTCCTATTATATTCATATGTCCCCTCAAAGGGATTTGAGAATTATTAATAACATATTACTGAACTCACACAGGAGAAAAACTGTATATAAAATGTGCTTTTCAAAATGTAGTCCTATTTAACTTTCTGTAATTTCAGAAAAAAATTGTGAAAATCCAGTCCACATGTGCATATGTGTAAAATAATCTGGTTACACTTATAATATACTAGTTACCATTGGTTTGAAAGAAAGTACAGTTGTGTAAAATGTAAAATGTTATCATAATAGTAGATATCCTTTCCTTTACTGTTGCAGTATTCATAACATCTGGAATTCCCTGCCTCAGGTAGCTCTACATCTGGCCAGTATACAAAAGCCTATAGTTGCTTTAAGGTACACCCTACATCACACATATGCCCAGTTCAGGGCATAAAGATGACGTCTGAACATACCATCCTCAGAACTGATAGCTCCAGTGGGAACACCAGTCCAAGGAAAACTAAGAGATAACCAGTATATCCAGAAGAGAAATGGAGCAGGGTGAGGAGGGAGAGAATCAGTACTGCAGCAGTGAAGGAAAGGACATCTACTGTTATAGTAAGATTTTACACAACTGTACTATGTCCTTCCATTCACTGGTTGCAGTATTCATAACATCTGGGAGAGTGTCAAATCTCAAGAAGAAACTTGGGAGGAGGACCAGCAGAGCCCTCTAGGAAGCCACGAAGGATGGCCCCAGCAAAACCAGCTCTGTCTCTGGAGATGCCATCCAACTTGTAGTGCTTGGTAAAAGTATGCACAGAAGTCCAGGTAGCTGCCTCAAGAATAGTTAGTATCCAAACCCTTGAAAAAAGCACTAGAAGAAGCCACAGCTCTAGTAGAATGAGCTTTTATAGAAGAAGGAAGGCTCTTACCATGAAAAGAATAACAAAAAGAAATAACTTTTGAGATCCAAGAAGAAATAGTTTGATTGGATACAGCCAATCCCAGAGACCTAGGATTAAAAGAAACAAACAACTGATCGATTTTATAATAGATTTAGTCTTATCCAAATAAAATCTGAGTTGCCCATGCACATCCAAAGTATCCAGCATTCTCTAACTAGCAGACTGCAGAAAGGGGAAAAAAATCAGGCAAATGAATAGACTGATTAAGTGGCAACTCATTAGCCACCTTGAGCATAAAAGAGAAATTAATATGCAAGGACACACTGCCCTTATGAAACACCAAAAAAACAAGGATGAGCTATAAGTGCTTGAAGCTCAGACACACATCTGGCAGAAGTGAGGGCTAACAAAAGAGCAGTCTTCCATGAGCAATGTTGCAAGGAAACTGAAGCAGTAGGCTCATAAGGAGTCTGAGACGTCTCCAAAACAAAATTAAGATCCCAAGGAGATGGAACAGGCTTCCAGGGAAGCCTAATATGAAGGATGCCTTTAATGAATTGTTTAGCTTCAAATCTGGAAGCTAAAGGAGAAAATAAAGGCAGTCAAGCAGAGATATTTATTTATTTATTCTATTTATTTGATTTTTGTTTACCAGGAAGTCTGATTGGGCACAGGCCCATTTTCAGTGGAGCCCCAGGGGGAAAAGTCCCAATATGCACAAAAGCAAGTAACAGAAAAATAATTTTAAAGCTTATAGCTAAGTGGGCCTTAACTGAAGAATAGGCCAAACCAGCTTTGAGCAATCCACACAAATAAGAAAGAACCAAAGTAACACCCACAGTACAGTAGACTCCCTCTTATCTGGCCTCTCTTTAACTGCCCATCAAATTTTTGCCATAGCCCTAACAAAGGACAGTAGAGAAGGACAATACTTCCACCTCCTCTGGGCTAAATAATGATAGACATTTGAGTTTTAGACTTCACTTTTTTTTGAAAATGCATACTAACACAAATCATGTTATTCTAGCTGATTTATAACCTATAAATGCTATTGTTATGCATTTTCTGATTAACCAGCCATTTGTTTATCCAGACTAAGGTCCAGTCCCAGCGAGACTGGAAAAGAGGGAGTCTATGTTAGTGGGTCCAGGTTATGAGAGAGACACCAAACAGAATCTTCCATTTGGATAAATAGGATTTCCTAGTATTGGGTTTCCTGGCCTCCTGCAGGACCCTATGCATGTCCTTAGAAAAAAAGGTGTCTATGTGGAATCAAAAACCTATCACCACAGTGTCAGTTGAAGAGTGGACATGTGGGGATGGATGAGAGAGCTCTTGTCTTATGTGAATAGGTCCACCCTGTGAGGTAACTTGTGATGATTGCCCTTAGCTAAATGCAGAAGAAGAGGGAACCAATGCTGTCTCGGCCAAAAAGGAGTCACCAACAGGATTTTGGGAGCGTCCTGTTGAATTCTTAACAGGATTTTTGGAATTAGGGGAAGGGGCAGGAATGCACAAAGAAACATCCCCTTCCAAGAAAAAGAGAGGATGTCCACTTTCCATACCAGAGGGCCTGGGACTCTGGCACAAAATACAGAGAGTTGTCTGTTCAGAGGGAAGGCAAATAAATCTACTTGAGGAATACCCCACGGGTGGACAATGTCCAGAAACACATCCTTGTGAAGCATCCATTCGCAGGATTGAGTTAAGGACCTCCTCAGAGTGTCTGCAACAGTGATTAGACCTGAGGGAATGTAAACCGCCTGAAGAGTCACTTGATACTGGACAGCATGATCCCTTACCAGGAGTGCCAAATGGCGAAGAAGGTAATGTCTTTCTCTTCCTGTTTGTTTATATCCTATATCACTGTGGTATTGTCTGTAAATGCCTTGAGAGGTCCTGGGGAGAAAAGACTTCTGGATCCACTAGTGAAGTTCCTTCTTGAGACAAGGAAGAAGAGGAACTACGAGGTCTAGAGGATGTGCATGTTGAAGCCAAACTGACTTCAGGAATCACTGAAACTTTCTCATGTGGATTTGGGCCACATGGATCATAGGGATGGTAGATGCCATGAAACCCAGAGCTCTCAAAATCTCCCTGGCTGTAATGAAGGCCAGAGGAAGAAGACTTTGAAAGAAGGAAATGAGAGTTAAGGCCTTGGGAGGAGGCATGGATGCTAGCATAAGCACTGTCTGAATCCTGCAACCTAGAAAAACATGATCCTGAGAAGGAATCAGAGAAGACTTTTTGAAGCTTATTGTGAACCCCAGGCTCTGAAGAAGGTAAATGGCAAAACAAAGATTTTGCAACAGAATCTCTGAAGAGGAAGCCTGAATTAGTAGGTCGCCCAAGTAAGGAAATATTGGATCCCCTATAGCCTGCAGAAAGCAATCACAGGACCGAGGCATTTAGTGAATATCTTTGAGGCAGAAGGAAGGCCAACGGGCAAAGCAAAGAACTGAAAATGCCAGGAAGCAACAGAGAAATGCAAGAACTTCTTGAAAAGGAGATGGATTGGAATATGGAGTTAAGCATCCTTGAGATCCAGAGACACCATATAAGCCTGAGGAAGCAAAAGAGGAAACAGACTCTGAAGGGCCAACATTCAAAAAGTGGGCACCTTCAGAAAAGTGGTTAGATGAGCAAGAGAGAGACCTAGAACTGGTCTCCAAGTATCCTCTTTTCTGTGAACTAAAAATGTTCTGGAGTAAACCCACTTCCCCCTTTAGGACACAGGTAACTCTTGAATAGTACCCTGAGTCAAAAGATCTCGAAGTACTTCCGGGGAAAAAAGGAAGTTGTTCTGAGGAGGCTGAGGAATGCCCATAAAGGGGGATGGGATTTCTACACCATGAAATACCCCTGGCAAATAATGGACATAATCCAAGAATTCTGAGTAATCTGAAGCCAAACAGGAAGAGAGAGAGAGAGAAAGCAAAGAGAAAGAGGAACATTGCTGGGTAGAGAAGAATAGTCAGACATAACCTGGTTTATCTGGAGTCCCTGAAGTCTGACTAGCCTTAGCAGGATGAGCCAGTTTGCCACTCTTTCTGCCCTTAGTAGGAGGGTGATATTGCCTGCAAACACAGGCTGGTCACTGGGGTAGTTCCTCTAAAATTTAGGAACAGGAGAGACAAACACGTTTGAGTTCCTGTAAGGCCTTCCCCTTATCCTGAAGGGACTTAAACAAACCAGCAGCAGCTTCCCCAAACAAGTATTTATTATCAAGAGGGGCATCAGTTAACTTAGCCTTGATATCATCAGGCAATGGTTGAACCCAAAGCCAAGAATGCCTCCTCATCACTGAACCAAAAGCAGCAGCCCTAAAAGAGGCATCTGCTGCATCACAACTACACTTGATGAAATGGCGAACCACCTGAGAGGAAGTCCCTAACAGGGAAAGAGCAGAAGTTTTACCCTCAGAGTATGGGAGATAATTAATAGCTCTAAAACCCAAGGTAGCCAAGGTGTAAACCTTCTTACCTAGCCTTTCCATGGTTCTGCTGTCTTTATCAGAAGGCAGTAACTTGGCAAAGGAAACAAATGAAGGGACTTATCAGAGGCTACAGACACCACTGAGGGGTCAGCAGCAGAACACCTATAAAACTTATCAGGTTTCTTGGGAGCAGGGGGCAGAGAATCAGGAGCTTTAGAGGCATTGGAAAATGCATCCAACAAAGCTGCCATAACTGGAGGAACAGCAGAAGGTTTTGGATATTCCATCTGCAGCAACTTATAGTACCTCTTATGGATCTCAGAGACCTAAGCACAATCCCATTAGAAAAAAAATCCATAATCCTAAAGACTGTATTACCAAAAGAAATTTCTTCAAATTGAGTATCAGGACTGTTAGATTCATCTTCCTCTGACCCATAGTCCAAAGGAGAAGGAATTTGGTAGAGTAAACAAGGGATTCCACATCAGAATCCAACTCCTCCTCAGAGGAATCCTGCTGCCTGGGCCTTTGGAGCTGGAACAGAAACCCCCTGAGGAGGTTTTAATACCATCAAACCATTAAATAAACCATGAGTGAAGGCCTGCCACTCATTCTGTGGAACCCCAGGAGCAGGAGAGATATGTTTAGTTTTTTTTTTGTTTTTTCTTTAATGGGACATCTGCCTGGTAAAACTTAGAAGGCTCTGGCCCAGGATGGCATTCAAGAACAGTAGTTGGGACTTCTTCACTAACTAAAATCTGAGGAACACCCCCTAGGCCCCTCAAAAATAATCAGCTGTGGTTCCCCCCTGAACAGCCAAAACAGATGTCTGCAAATCCCCCCTGGCCTCCAACCTGGTCACAGCAGAGAAATCTGACAACAAAGCCGGGTGAACATCCAGGTTCTCACTCACCTTGGGAGAAATGTCCAGCAGAGGCTGGATAGCACAAGATTCCAGTCTTGGTTTCTTAACCTTCTTCTTCCCTGATAGCTGACCCTTGGGGTGGGAAGTTTCATCCATAGTATCTTTTGCAAGTAACTTAAGTCACTGAGTCTTCAGATACAATGCAAGGGAAGAAAACCTACTATGCAGAGTCTTCAGTATGAAAGCCTTACAGGTAGAACAGGTTGTACGGTCGTGAGAGGTGCCTAGGCAAAATAAACACTGTTTGTGGTGGTCTTTATGGGGAATCTGTCGCCCGCACTGGAATTTACCCTTCCTGGATGACATGAACCCCCAGAAGCAACCAAAAGTCAAGAGAAAATGAAACACCAATGGGACACTTAACTGCAATGCCTCGGAAACCAGCAAACAGGACATATACATTCACTGCACTACCCCCTGTGTGTTGCCCTCCCTGGTAAGGTCAGACCATAAATCTGTCTTGTCTGAAGTAAAGATCAAACCTGACACCCCTACAGGAGTAAAAAAAAAACTGAACAATTTCTCCAAAGCAAACGATGTAAAAAGTGATGGTATAAAAAGTTTCAAAGCCCCCCCCCCAATATAGACAACAATGTCTCCTATGCAGAGGACTACACAATTGCCCTATATAGCCACTTAAACAAGCACATTGCCTTGATTGTACCTAACAGGAATAAAACCAGGTTTTCCCAAAAAAACAAGCCACCCTGGTGGACTGTAAGTATAAATAAGTTATACAACAAAAGAAAGAAATTGGTATCTAAGAACAGGAGGGAACTAACTCAACAGAGGAAGAATACCCTGCACAGCTTGAAAAAGCAAATCATATATCTTGTTAAGCTCTCTGAGGCTAGCTATGAGACTAAATTAGCATCCCTAGCTAAAGGCAATCATAAGGCATTCTTTAGCTACATCTGAAACCTAAAACGGAATGCCCAGCTGTGTGTCGAACATATAGTACATAGTACCACTCACACTGAACCTGAGGAAATTACCAACCTGTTAGCCAACAGATTTAGCAATAACTTCACCCCCTGTCCCCACCTGACATACCCCATAGCAAACCTACACCAGTTCTCTACTGAGTATCTCGAAAGAACAGATCGTACAAGCACTCTCCAAGGCCAAAGACACAGACTCAATGGGACCAGATAACATCCCAGGCTGTTTACTAAATAATCTAAAACAAGATCTAGCAGAATCACTTGGCACTCTCTTTAACCATAGTCTGAGAACTGGCTTTGTCCCGTCAGAGTGGAAAACAGCAGCAGTAATCCCCTTGCACAAAGGAGTTCCATCAATTGACCCTGGGAACTACTGATCCATAAGCCTAACCAACCTTATCTGCAAGGCTATGGAAAGAATTATCATGGACCTTATTCAGAAGGACATAGGCGACCTTCAGACTCTTGACACGACCCAGTTTGGCTTCATCAAAGGTAAATCTTGCATAGTAAACCTGGTGGACTTCTTTGAGAATACCGCCAAAGCCCTGGATGAGGGTAAAATAGTACATACCGCCTATCTAGATTTAGCCAAGGCTTTTGACACAATCCTCCATTCATATATCATAGGAAAACTCGCCCAGCTGCGGATTAACCCATACATTACTAGATGTGTAGTCAAATGGCTCACTGACAGAATGCACACTGTAAAAGTTGGGGATTCCACCTCCACCAGTAGACCAGTTGCCAGTGGAGGTACCACAATGATCTGTGCTGGGCCCTCTACTGTTTGGAATCTATTTCTCTGAAGTCCAGGTGAAGTAGATGGCCTGTGGCTTTCCAAGTTTGCAGATGACTGTAAACTGGCAGCAATCACAGAGTCCCCCCAATGATGTTAACATATTACAGAAAAGGCTGATGCAGACAAATGATTGGTGCCAAACTCATAGACTAAAAATGCAAAACAATACCTCATTATCCCCTTTGGTGAAGGAGCCCCTGCTAATTATGATATAGATAGCACCCCTCTAAGCTCAAAATCAGTGGTGCACGACTTGTGAACAGGTTGATAGCAATCTAAATTTCTATCACCGTGTGTCCGTAGTGGTAAGAAAAGCATTTTACATTGTATATCTCATAAATAAGAACATTGCATCCAAGACCAGGAAGATTATAGCTTCACTATACTCGACCCTTATCAGACTACTAAAAACTATCTTTCGGCTTTTCCCGGTTAGGCGCCACAGCGGAACTCCAGTCCGCTTAATAATTGGCAGCGAATTTTTACGGTGTTGAGTTGGCAGCTCGGCACCAAACCTTCAAAGAAGGCACACACACACTCTCGCACCTATCTGTCTTTAAATTCTAATTGAGTAAAATGCTCCTTCTGTATGTACCTCATCACCAGACACCTGCAAGAGCTGGAGAGACCACAGAGGTTTCTTACCAAGACAGTCTAGGGGCTCCAAAACATGACATACATAGAAAGACTGTAGGCCCTATCACTGCACTCTGTATCATACAGGCTGCTGAGAGGTGACCTGTGCCTGGCCTCATACCTCTCAACCTCTCAGCGCAAGAAATTTAGAAGGTAGTAGAATAACAGATTTTGCATTATTATATATTTTCTGAAGGATGGGATGCCACAGTGGTGCAGCGGTTAGCGTTGCAGGCTCACAACAAGAGGTTCTCCGGTTCGATTCTCGGCTGGGGTGCCTTCTGTGCGGAGTCTGCATGTCCTCTCTGTGGTCGCGTGGGTTTCCTCTGGGTGCTCCGGTTTTCTCCCACATCCCAAAGACATGCAGTAGGTGGAGTGGACACTGTAAATTGGCCCTAGGTGTGTCTGTGTGTGTGTGTGCCTTCTGTGGAAGACTGGGTGCTGGGCTGGCAACTCAACACCGTAAAACTCCACTGCCAATCATGGGCAGACAGATGATCCGCTGTGGCAACCCCTAACTGGGAAAAGCCGAAAGAAGATGTATTTTCTGAAGGATATGAAGTCTGAAACTTGAATGTCTGTCATTATTTAGTATTTAATGAATTCAATCCTCAATGAATTGCCAAAAAACTGCAAATTTTATGAGGAACAGACCAAAAATACAAGGTAAAAATCTGGACATTCTGTGAAAATCTGGACAGTTGAGAGATATGCCTGGCCTACAGAGCAGTCTCGGACCCTGCCCTAATAGAATTGAAGCACATCCGCAAATCAAATGGGGCAATAACTTGCTCCAGGGATCTCAACCTAGCCTGTGACATTAACAGAACATGCTGGGGAGACAGATACATCTTCCAGCAATTACCGCTCCTCTGAAATAAGCTCCCACTCTATGTGAAGCAGAGCTCCTTAGTGACCCTGGATGGGTGACCGTAAATTCATCCCAGGGGTGACACATATGTCCCTCATAGACAGGGACATTCAGTGCTGATCGTTGAATTGCTCTGCTAACAATGACTGTCTCAATATGGTTAATAAGAGTACTTAGGCAGTTAGGCTTTTACACAGCTAGACTTGTAAGGACTCTAGGGCCATTAACCTAGTAACCTCCTATGAACCAATGAACCTAAATACATGCCAGTGGTAGCATCTCTGCAGTAATTTGAAATGTCTTGCTTACTCTTCCTCACTGCTCTTAGTCGTACTACAGTACCTCTCAACTGCCCACCTTTTTGCCTCATACTTCTACCCTGTCCATCGTAAAATGATTTTCTAGTAAATCACCAAGAATTACTCTCTGTAATATCCGAGATTAAAACTTCGACTTTATAATTGTTAAGAAAATGCATATCCTATTAACTGTTAAGTGAGTAAAAGTAATATCCGAAATTGTCCCCAATTGTGGGCCTTTGATCGTAACCTATAAATTGAGATTAATGCATACTGCCAGCTCCTTCATAAACATGTTGGAACTGTAATAGGATACAGGAAGTGTTCACCGTGACCAGTTTATATCAATGCAGCTCCTGAGAAGCACATTATGTGAGTTTATCTACATGTGATTAAGATGCGCTCCGCTTTCAGTTTAACTAACAAAATATAATACAGTTTACTACAAGTTTAGCAAGTTTTATACAAAACCATCTAATATGCACACCTGTTTCACTCTACAAATTGTTGACGATTTAAGCAAAGTTTCGTGTCACATTGGGTTATTTTGTTAGTGTTTCTTGGGGGGAACCAATCAGGGACAAATCTCAACAGAATCGGAGACAAAACTCAGAAATAATCAGGGGCACTTGTAAAATATTAGTACTGTTAACTTGAGACACTGGCAAATAAAATAATGTGAATTCATATACATTTTTTTAAGTAAAACAGGTCTATAACTCTAATTTTTATCGAGTGGACTTTCTCTAAAAATCAGCAGTTTTAGCAGGAATTAAGAGGGACAGAGAGCTAAAATCTTTGTCAGTTAGGGACCGTTCAGAGTGCAATTGCGTAAGATGTACCAGCTACCGGCAGAAATAAGGCTAGAAAAGAAACAATCATACACGTAATACGAGCATACTTTATTACATCGTTTTATATACTCTGTCGAATTCGGATTAATGTTTTAGAGGCGTTGGTATAATGTGCGGCAGGGTTGCCACCTAGCCCTCTATGCAGGATAGTCCCTATTTTGGGCAGTTGTGTCCTGCGGGGAAAAATGCTAAGTGTCTTGACATTGTAGGACAAAAAAATTGAGGTTGTCTTTAATAGTTGCATAAAACAATTATTTTGTATCTGAAACACTTATTTTTTTTAATAAAATAACATTACCAACTTGCCTACCAAAATAAGCTTTAATTTTGACAAATAGTTGAAGTTCTGTCCTTTGCACTGGTCGTAAGTTTTTTTGCCCTTCAAAATACATTGCCCCACTTTGGGCATTTGAAAAGGTGGCAAGCCTACTGTGTAAGGACACGGCGTAAATGTTGTACCAACTGTCCTGACTTTCGGAAAATACCTAGATTTTGGTCTCTTCCTCCTTACTGCGGTTTTCTGACAAATCACTGACGTACTGAAGCCACTAAACAATAACATACGTTTGTGTTTCAGACTTCATATCCTTCAGAAAATGCATACTACGCAAATCCTATTATTTTAGCAACTTTCCATATTTATAAGAGCAACATTTAAATTTTATTCTTATTTTTGGGCGTTTGACCCAAGGTCGTTGTTGGTTTTATCCAGGTTTACTGCACTAAGGATGAGAGGTATGAGCCTATATTACAAAATGCAAAGTGATGTGATCCACCATTGCCCAGTAAACACTTTCTGCCCCTCAATGACTACCAATCAAGAACTACTACTAAAAGCGAACTTTTTTAATACAAACTCAATTTACAGGCGTACAAATTGTGCACAATCACAGAAGCGATCCATACACGTCGCTAGGTGATTGGCTACGCTTAGAACTAATTATCTGATTGGTTAGTCTTACAAGGATGGGAACCGCGAGCCAATCGGTTGCCGACACGGCTAGGTCTACGGATTTTCCCAGTTTAGTCCGTACTGATGTGTCTGAACAGTTAGAATTGCAGTTTTATTATAGTGTTTCCTTTGGTTCGGGTACGTCTGCTAAAATGTCTGTTTTCGTAGGTAAGTGAACTCGCAAATAGATTTAGCTTGCAGTTTATTTTTCATGCGTAATTCTTACCTAAGGCATGTTGTGCTTGAACGCACGTACTGTTAGATGGAAACGATCTGCGAGGTATTTATGTCAAGTGTAGGTGTGCAGAAATTAAATGTTGTCATTTAGACAGATAACGTCTACCTGAGGTACTAATGCTACGTAATGTCTTTGTAAGAGGTTATTTAGTAAACATAATATGAGAGAAGGTGGGCTGTTCATTTCCTTCTGGGACCCTCCGTGTGACCCCAGCAATTTGAAACCGATTGGTATTGCGTCTTGTTTGCACATCCTCGTCTTGCAGTGTTCATTCTTAGAACGTGTAGGATTGCAATCTGCTGTTTCAATTTTGGAATGTATTAATTTTGTATGTCCCTATAATGCGCGATTGCCCCCCCATATGTCAGAGTAATCTATTAGTTTCAGAATACTGATGGGCGTTGTTCTGTAAGTTAAGGGGCTTTACTGCTACAAAACACTGACTGGGTAGGTTCATTGCTCAGATGCATAGGTCGTAGATGTGATGACTGAATGTATTTGAATATCTTTGTTTTGATTTTACAACTAGCAGCGTGGTGATTACTGAAATCTGATTATCTCAGTAAGTGTTAAGGAAACGTACTGTTTGAAAGCGAGCAGTGACGGGACTTGAACCGATTTTTTTTCATTGTAATATTCTGTGGGTTTTTTGTGCTTTGATTCAATGAGTGTCCGGTACCATTTGACACGTACCGCCTATCTGCTCTGGGTTCGCCCAGTTCCTTTTAGAATATATGTTTTTCGGGCAAAACCGTGAAGATTAAAGCTAGTAGTATAGGAGTTCATTGGATCGTATGACGTTACTAGGCTAATGGCCCTGGGGCCCAAGCCTAGCCAAAACTTTATCCTGAAAAAGAAACCTCAATCGGTACCTGTCGCCTCTGTCAGTGAGGGACACAGATGGAACCCCTGGGACAAACTTGTGGTTTCCCCATCCACTCATCAAGGTTGCGTTTGAAGAGGGTCAGTGAGGTGTTCTGTTTGATATGTATGGCAATTCTATTCTAGAGACTTAACTTGAGGCCATGACTTTGGCACCAGTCAGTTGCAGTGAGAACCTCTTGGAGTATGGTAACATAATTTGGTGACAGCACCCAACATGCAGTCATCTGCAAACTTGGTCAGTCACAGACCTTTTGTCTTTGCCTGGACCTCTGATTAAGTAGATTCCAAACAGGAGGGATCCCAGGACAGATCCCTGGGGAACACCACTAGTAAGAGGTCTGCTATCAGAGGTGGAGGCACCTATTTTGACCTTGTTGGTCCTGTCAGTTGGCCACCCACCTGATGAGACAGGGATTTACACCAAGTTGTTCAGCTTTTCGATAATGCCTGAGTTGGGGATTGTGTCAAAGGCCTTGGCCATGTCAAGGTAAGCTGTATGTACTGACTGTCTCTCATCCCGGGCCTTTGTGACAGTCTCAAAGAAGTCAACCAGGTTCAACAGGCAAGATCTGCCCCTGACTAATCCTAACTAGGTGGTGTCAAGTACTTTGAGATTGCCTGTGTTCTTGTTTATGAGATACATACATAACATGCTCCATGGCTTTACAAATAATACTTGTCAAGCTAATGGGGCGATAGTTTCCAGGGTCAGTAGTGACACCTCCTTTGTGCAAAGGGATGATGGCAGTTCTCCACTCTGCTGGAATGAAGCCTGTACTTAGGCGGTGGTTGACTAGCATGCACATTTAGGTCCCATGGAAGCTGTGTTCTTTGCCTTGGTAGGGCAACACTTGATCTATGGAGATGTGCGGTACAGGACAAGTAGTGGGGATGATGAAAGGGCTTTTGGGGTGGACATGGGGGGGTGAAGTTATCTGCTAGCAGGTTGGCTAAGTCAACAGGATCAATGTAAGTGATACCGGTGAGTATTAATTCGGAACACACCTGGGCTTTGCCATGGAGGTTCTTGGTTTCCCTTTGTTTCAGAGGCTAGTTTCGATTTCATAATTTGCTTTGGAGGTTTTCACAAGTGATCTAATTTGCTTGTTGAGGCTAAGGAGGGAGTTTTTCCAATTTTGAATTTTTTTCTTTTTACCCTTGGACAACAGTTTCTTCTTTTGTTGTAAATCCTGTTGATAAAGGATGTCCACCAAGCAGGTGTGTGTTTCCTTGAGGGGCAGGTTTTAGTTTTGTTGGGTATGGCTGAGTCCATGCAGTTGTACAGGTGCTTGTGTACTGCATTGGCGTACTACTTTAAAACGTATTAATTATACATTTTTCTGTTCTGCCGATTCCTAAGTGATGATCACTTAACGAATGTTCCTGATGTATGGCCTTTGACCCTGTTTACATTTGATGTGGCCCCTATTTCTTTAGCTAAAAAGTTGAGAGCTGTAGTTTAGAAATTTGGGTGTTGTGTAGTATTTGGATGTGTTGTCAGTTTAACCATTGTGTTTTCTGCATAATTAATTGGATCATCTGAAAATTTGCTGGGGTAATTTTAAAATGGTTGCAGAATGATATAAGTTGATATGTTGGTTACTTGTTTCTGTTACTGTCTGGTTGTGCAATATACCACCTTCCCATCCCTTCATTGAAGTTTATTTTCTCTCCGTTTTCCTATCATGATTATTCAGCTTGGTTTTCCTAATTGTTCTCTATTACGCAGGCTGTAGTCTGGTGCTTCCTGTACAAGTTGCTGGTGTATTTGCATGTCAAAGTCTTTGTTTTCCACTGTAAAAGCTAGTATTCAAAATGTTTTCCCTTATTCTTGTAGCATTTGGTCAGCAGACTTGGTGGTCGGCCCTTGCCAGTCACCAGTAGAGCCATTTTTGCTGGTTCCTAGTGTGCCTTATGCCAGTATGCTACAGAAGAGGTCCCTCTTCCCAGAAGTGATTAGCTTTCCATGACTTAATCTTGAAAGGCTTGATGCTGAAAGAGTTTTTGCATGATTCCAAAAGAGCAGTAACTGGTTGTGAATCCGATCTTATACAACTGTGCACAACAAAAGAAAAGAACTGGAAAACTCAAATGAAGCTCCAAAAGTAAAATATTAATTGCAGGTACAAAACGTTCACCACACTGGCTTTTTCAGACTAATACAAAATCAATTAAAATTCAACCATTTAAATAGCGAATTAAAATCACATGATCAAACTTTTCCATATAAAAGTTTTAACAATGGTTTTAAAGTAAAAGCACCATTTAACCCTGGTGCTAGATGTGCTCTAAATCTGAGGATCCATTTCATTTCCTCATTTTTCTGTCATTAACTTGACATCTCCACCTCTTAAGGGTAAATATAGTACTTTTAAAATAACAAACCGAAAATTCTGTTCTTCACTTGTTTCAAGTATATGTTTGTATAAGGCATTTGTAACAACTTTACAACGTATATCATTTGTATGGTCAGATATCTGATCCCTTAATATCCTATTTGTCATTTCCACATAGTACCCATCACATTTCATACACTTTGCATAATATATCATATTTTTTGGGTACTTGCGTATTATCGCAACCACATTCCATTGCTACCATAGTGGGAACAAAGGCAGAAAATAACTGAAAATGCCTGAAAACTGTTGAGACAGAAGTACTTTATAGCATAGTATAGCTTCATATCGTCACGGAATTAAGGTTACGGTTGAATGTTTTTATTGGTCACATATAAACTCTGAAATGTTTTGAGTAAACATTTTAATTCATGATGAATTATACATCATTAAACAAGCACCAAGAAAAGATTGCTATGCAGAAAGTCGTGAATCTACAGCATTTGGTCTATCCAAAAATAAAGACATTGCACCAAAACCTACACTATATGTCCTTTTGACAACTTCTGCAACTGTTTTCTGTTTTAATATCCACATTCTATAAAATCTTTTTGCCAATAGGTCTAGTTGCTTATGCATGCAATGATCACTAGTATTTAGCTTATGAACTAAATTAACACTAACTTTCTGTTTTATCTAAAGGCTTAACTTTTGTGCCTTCTGCATGTGTTGATATATTGCAAACATTGCTGGAATTTAAATGGTTTGCCAGAAAACGGAATCTTAAGCTATTATTTTCAAGATAATAGTTCTGAACATGTTTATAGAAACCTTAACCGAAGTAGTGTTTTTACACCCTATAGTAACACCATTTTACAAGTATTCGAAAAATCTGTAGAGAGAGAGAGATTTATAAATTATATAATAATCCATGTTTTGCAAAGTTGTACAATTTGAATAAGGAATTTGAAGCTTTAGAATCTCTAACAAAAAACTAAGGATATTGTTTTATAAAGAATGCTGATAAAGGTGGGGGAGTAGTTATGAGTAATGAATTCTATAGTCATAATGATATTAATGTTGCGGAGTCCAGAATATAAAAGAATAACTAGGTGAGGTTAATTCTGTCATTGAGTGTATGTAAAAAGGTGTGTGAAATGCATGAAAATGGCTTGTTTGACACCTCATTTGACTACTTGTTGGTTAAGAATGTGATAGTACCTATTATTTATGGTGTATCTAAGCTGCATAAATCACAGATCCACCAATGAGACCTATTGTCTCTGCACGTGGGTGGGTAACAGAACCTCTGTCTAAATATTTAGAGACACAGCTAAGGCGATTATTAAACAAAGTTCCCACTGTTTTAAAAGATAGTAATACGTTCCTGGAACAAAGGGTGTATAGGAGAAAATGTGTATTTTCTAGCCTTGGATGTAGGCTCTGTTTACAGTCATTCGTCATGAATCTGGAATTCATGGCTCTGTTTACAGTCATTCCTCATGAATCTGGAATTCATTGTATGAAATCGTTTTTAACTAGATATTACGAGTATGACGGAGACAAAATAGTTGATATGTATGCTGCTATCCTTGATACTTGAGAACAATGTTATGTTTGATACTGTTTTTATCAAGTTAAAGGTGTCGTGATGGGCATAGATATCTTTCTTCCCCTGTATACATAACGATGTTTGCATGTGTTTGCGATGGGGGAGAACAATGTTATGTTTGATACTGTTTTTATCAAGTTAAAGGTGTCGCGATGGGCATAGATATCTTTCTTCCCCTGTATACATAACGATGTTTGCATGTGTTTGCGATGGGGGAAGAAAGATATGTGTTATCAATTGATAATCCTTTCAAGAGTTGTGTTTTGTTTTTATACTATATTTGTTGATGACCTTTTTGTTATCTGGGAAAGTAGTGAGACAACCTTGCGTAATTTTCTTGACTCTATTAATACGACCCCATATTTGAGATTAAAGTATGCATTTTCACGAGATATCTCTTTCGTAGATGTTTTTTTTTTAAATGTGATGAAACTAATATTATACAAACTGAGATGTATAGGAAGGAAGTAAAAAGGAACTGCTGTACTTTAGTACTGGTACGGATCAGAGTATGAATGTTAAAGTGAATAGGAATAGTTTTGTTAGATGTATGCTTAACTTATAATAATAACACAACACAAGTTAATAATATAATACTTCTCTATTGGTCTGTTATACAAGATCTACCAGAATTAAGGCACGTTATAGGTGAGAAACCATGTTTTGGTTATAAATGTAACTATACACTTAAACAAAAATTATGCTACAAAGAACAACCAAAGCATTAGTTTTTAGTTTAACTACTAAGCATGGCACTTATAAATGTAGTAGTTGTCCATACTGTAAATATATAGGTGATTCAAGTGCAATTAAACATCCAGTTACTGGTACTGACTTTATATTACATGCTTATGGTAATTGTAATACAAAAAAAAATATTATATATTATGCAAAGTGTATGAAATGTGATGGGTATTGTGTGGGAATGACTAAGGGATTGGATTGGATATCTGACCATATGAGTGATTTATACATTGTAAAGTTGTTACAAATGCCCTGTACAAACATATACTTGAAACAAGTGAAGAACAGAATTTTCGGTTTGTTATTTTAAAAGTACTATATTTACCCTTAAGAGGTGGAGATGTCAAGTTAATGACAAAAAATGAGGAAATGAAATTGATCCTCATATTTAGTGCACATCTAACACCAGGGTTAAATGGTGCTTTTACTTTAAAACCATTGTTAAAACTTTTAAATGGAAAATTTTGATCATGTGATTTTAATTTGCTATTTCAATTGTTGAATTTTAATTGATTTTGTATTCGCCTGAAGAAGCCAGTGTGGTGAAAGTTTTGTACTTGCGATAAAATTTTACTTTTTGAGCTTCGTTTGAGTCTTTGTATGATTGTTGAAGCTGTCAAGTTCTTGTTGGGCTTAATTGTTTAGGATGCTGTCTGTACCTTACTTCCCTTTGCAGCTGCGCAGAGGAGACGCTCCATGTGCAGTCCTGTATATGAGTTGTAACTGCTTGATATAGTCGTTGTTTTTTCTTTTATGTGAGCAGTCTGGTTTCTGTTCACCTTAATCTTTCCCGCTTTCTCTGCTTCTCTCTTTGTTTCTATACCTGTAAAAAAAAAATAATAAATTAAAAATGTTAGGATTCAAGAAATGCACTTCTTGTGGCACAAGATCTGTTATCTGATGCCCACAGGGAGTCCGTGCACTGTCTGGGGCCCATTCATTTAGATAGTTCTTGTGCCTTTGTTCAGCTTTCCAGCCGCATGCTCTGATGGATCTGAGAAATAAGTTGATTCTCAAAGGTTTGCTTCCTTTTTCCTCCTCTTCTGCTGTTCCTTATTTAGGGGCTCAACCCTCCTTCAGGAAGCATAAGGAGACCTGGGAAATCAGGAAACGTTCCCAGGGTAGGTCTTCTTCATCCCTTTTAGAGCCAATTAAAAAGGTGCCAAAGTCCTTGGAACCGACCTGTTCATCTCCACCTTGTCCACCTTCGCCTTGGGCTCCACTTGCCAGCTCGGAGCTGAGTGTATGGGTGCAGAGAGATCTCCCCTCTGGGAGGTCTCTCCCAGGAAACCTTTTCACCTTGTAGCTCCTTTTCCGATCTATCCTTCGGTTTCAGAGCCTGCGTGTGCATTGGTCCTAAGAGCAGAGATGTTGGAGCCAATAGTGGTGATCATTTCATCTTCCGACGGTCTCTCCAACTTGCTTGGTTCCGACTGTGTCGGTGCCTGGCATATCTCAGAGCTGTAGCCTCAAATGTCAAGTCCTGGGGTTGACTTTGTTGGCTTTGACTCTGAAGTTTTCAGAGCCGTTGCTTCCCTTCAGAGCCTTGACATTTTACAGCTCGGCTCTGACTCCCCCCTTCGGAGAGGAGGATTCCGGGTGTTCAGGGGGAATCCATTCTGTTAACTTTGGCTCCAGAGGGATAACATTTGGGTACTGAGAGTCTCTCTTTGAAGTGGTGGAGATGGTCCTCTCTCATCCTAGGAGAGCCTCTGTTGTTTCTCCTTCGGCACTGCTTCCTGCCCCCATGGATCCTGTGGCTGAGGCCACTTCTCTACCACTGGGACAGCTGGCCCTAGGAAGACTCCAACCCATCCCTTCAGTGGAACCCCAGTTTTCTTCCAACCTCTCCCGGTAGCATCCTACTAAGGAGATTCCTCGGAAGAAACGGTATAAAAGGAGACACCTTGATTCCTATCAGGAATCCCTCACTATTAACACTGATTTTTGAGAAAGGGGAGAGGTCCCCAAGATCTCCACCTGAGGATGTCTCCTTTGTGGACATCCTAGAGATACTCCACTGAAGAGGTGGTTGGAAATGGTGCTGTTGGAGACTTTCGGGTCTGGCCCGTCTACATCCTAGATGTCCCCCTGCAGATGTTCTTATTGACCTTGTATCTTCTAGGGCATGGAAGGAACTGGACACTGTGGAGCCCATACCAAAGAGGGCTGACAAAATTCTTAGTGCACGTATAGATAGGGCACATTGGACAAAAGCGATTCCAATAGATGCCATGGTGGTTGCTGTAGCTACTAAGAAGGAGCTGGCTCAGGAAAGTTCCTCTGTCCATCCCCTTAACAGGAAAGCTTGGGCTATGGACAGGTTTGACAAGAGAGTTTATGCTTCGGTCACCTTCACCTTAAGAGCATTGAACTACTTACATTGGCTACACCTTAAGAGCATTGAACTACTTACAATGGCTATACAAAGTTTACACACTCCTGTTAAAATGCCAGGTTTTTGTGATATAAAAAATGAGACCACAATAAGTCATTTCAGAACTTTTTTCCCACCTTTATTGTGACCTATAACCTGCACAATTAAATTGAAAAACAAATCTGTTAGGGGAAGATATTAGGCAACAGAGAGACCTTGTCAAAGAACTCGCTAGCTCTACCCCAGAACCCATGTCTGCCGAGGATCCAGAAGACCTTTTCTTCCAGAATGGCCACTCTACAATCGATATTGAATGCATCCATGAGGTTGATTTCCCATGCTGCAGATGGTGCCTCTAAGGTGGCTGGTCTGGGCTTTACCATTATGCCATGCCTGGATGCGGCTGTGTGACTTTGCAGAACCTTTCAAGGTGTCATTTTGTCAGTGCACCCTTCCATTCTTGTTAGGCCCAACAGTGAGACGCACACTCTTCAGTAATGCGAAAGATGAAAAGACCTTGTCTGCCATTGGAGTCTGTTTTTCTACCCCACAGAGGTCCTTCTCCAGGAACCAGAGTGTGTGTGTGTGTGTGTGTGTGTGTGTGTGTGTGTGTGTGTGGGGAGGCAGTTGTGGTTCAAGAAATCTCAAGGTCCTTTTCAGGAATCTCTGCGAGACTTTTCTCGCAGAGGGGGTAACTGTTACAATAGGAGGCACCACCCCTGTGGCAGAGAGGGGCCACAGAACTCTGGGTCTAAATTCTTTCTCGGACAGACCCTTTCAGTGTTCCTGAATGGCTGCCCTCCTCTGGAGGCAGTTGGGGTGCTTTTCCTTATACCCACAAGAATGGACAGCCATCATGAATGATCAGTGGGTGCTAAGGATTGTATTCAGATGATACTTTATTAATTTTTTAGAAAACCCCAAACCAAAGTCTCATTCCCGATGTTCCACCCAATTGAATACAGAAGGCAGCTCAAGAAATTGCAAAACTGTTGCAAAAAGTCATCCAGGATGTCCCTCTGTTTAAAATGGGTGTTCCACAAGGCTCCATCCTTGGGCCACTTCTTTTTAACATATTTACCAACCTTCTCTACTCTTCCTGTCCTGGATCCTCACTGATGCAATACGCAGATGATTGTACAATCACTATTGCTGAATCATCAACTCAAATAAAATCAGACACACACTCCTCGTTTTTTGACTCTATAGAAAACTGGCCATCTGAAAACCAATTTATCCTTAATCCAGAGAAAACCAAATTACTACTTTCTCCCTAAAAACCTTAACCACAAAGTCTTCCTTCTCCAGACTGTCACAAAATACTCAAATACAGGTGGGCATCAGTACAAAACTCAAAACCGATCTCAAGCTAGGTCTCCTCTATAGAAACAAAAAGTATATTGCCAAAACAGCAAAACTAACCCTTTCAAATGCCTCTTACCCACTTTACTTTATAGCTCTTGAATTCTCACCAGCCTCAACATTGGACTACTAATAGAAACAACTTATAGCATGATTGCTAGATTTGCTGCTCAAAATGCTTACAAGTCCCATCACTGTCTCTCACTAAAAGAACTAAATTGGCTAGAATTACCTAACCTGCTTCAGTATAATCAGTTCTCTACAAACCCTCTTTCTGTCCAGCTATCTCATCTCTAATCTCTCATTACTTGCCCACTAGATTACTCCGCAGTTCTGAACAAGGCCTACTAAAAATCTACAAACCAAGGACCAAAATGGGTCACCTAGTCTACAGCCTTAACCCTTCCAAGGCCTGCAATAATCTACCACTAGATATAAGATCCCTTGAACATCCCCAATCAATTCAAAACCGCTACAAAAAATACCTTCATGAAAGTGGACTTGCCGGTGTAATTATCCCCTGTAAACACTCCCCTATAACCTTCTACTTCTCTTATCTCTTCCTTCCCTTCAATAAACTTACTACTCTGTCTTCTCTTTGTACATCACTGTACAAACATATAACTAGTAAAATATTTCAGATATGTAACTATTGCACTGTAATGTGTGGTACTGATGAATGTAATGTGTGGCACTGTAATGCAGTAATCTGTGGTACTGCTGAATGTATTTCTATATGTATTCAATATGTAAAATTTCTATTTTCTGTTGGAGCTTTTCTCCTTTGGCCTCCGCTGAAAATGGGCATTTGTAGCCCAGTCGGACAAACCCAGTCAACAAATATAAAATATATATAGGATCCTGTTTGAGACTATTACCATTACAAAAGTACAAAACAGGGTTGCCCAATTTCTCCTTTGTTCGCATCAGTAATAGAAACTTTAGCAAATTTCATACGTGCAAACCCAAACATTCAAGGAATTCAACTAGATACTGACCTTGAGTTAACGATTCAGCTATGTGCAGACAACATTTTATTGATTAATGTGTTTATCATCTTTTTAAAAAAGTATGGAAAGCAACAAACAGTTTAAGAATATTTCTGGACAGTCATTTAATGAAAATAAAACCAATATGTTACTAATAAATATGAACAAAGCATTAAATAAAAAAGTCCTTATCAAATACATAGATGTTAAAATTACAAATGACATGGATACAACAGTGCAACTAAACTATAAAGAGATTTTGGATAATATCAGAGAACTTGTACAAAAATGGAATTGGCTATTTTTTTACCACAGAGGTAAGAATGTGTGTGTGTGTGTGTGTGTGTGTGTGTGTGTGTGTATATATATATATATATATATATATATATATATATATATATATATATATATATATATATATATATATATATATATATATATATATATATATATATATATATATATATATATATATATATATATATACACTATATATATATATATATATATATATATATATATATATATATATATATATATATAAAATGGTTATATATATAAATTCTGTGGGCGGCCACAGTGGTGCAGCGGTTAGCGTTGCCGCCTCACAGCAAAAGGTTCTCAGATTTCAATTCTTGGCTGGGGTGCCTTCTGTGTGGAGTCTGCATGTCCTCCCTGTGGTCTTGTGGGTTTCCTCCGGGTGCTCCGGTTTTCTCCCACATCCCAAAGACATGCAGTAGATGAAGTGGACACTCTAAATTGGCCCTAGGTGTGTGTGTGCGTGTATGTGCCTTCTGTGGAAGGTTGGGTGCCGGGCTGGCATCTCGAGACCGTAAAACTCCACTGCCAATCCTGAGCGGACAGGTGATCCGCTGTGGCGACCCCTAACCGGGAAAAGTCGAAAGAAGAAGATATTCCTGAAAGTTCTGTATTTTATACAAGCTTGCTTGCTACCTCCACCTAAATCATATTTAAAACAATTTGAAGGGTTAATGAAATTCTTATGGTGCCTTAGAAAACCTAGAGTTGCCCTAAGGCATCATTTTGACAGATGGGAAGAAGGTTTAATAGGCTTACCAGATTTAGGATATATATAATTGTCATCTTTAAAAAGTTTCTTTATGGTTAAACAAAAATATACTTCCAAATGGAAATAAGCACATGAAAAAAATCTGGTTAAAAACCACTCATGATACAATAAATAAACATATGGAAATAGTACCGAATAGCTTATTTTAGTTATTAAGGAATATATGGCAACAGGGAAACAAATAGCTTATTTTAGTTAAGGAATATATGGCAACAGGGAAACACAAAAATGTAAATTCTAAGTACATCAATACCTTAAAGTCTCTCTTATGCACTTTGTAAAAAAAAAAAAAAAAAAAATCCATGCCAGATGATAAAGATAAAAAAAAACAAAACAAATTTTTACATCTCCATATACATAGAACATACTTGACACTACACTATTAGAACTGACATATAATAAAGAAAATATATATTGGAGTTGTAAATCACAATCCATTGGCAACACATGTTCAATGTTTGTCGTTTTACTTAAAATTTTGGGAAAGTATTGACTATTTGTTACAGGCACTGTTCAGTGATAATTTCCAACTTACAAAATCTAGTTTTCCATCTTGTGTTCCAAGGCAAAAATATGTAAATGTGAAGTTTTCAGTCTCGCCGTTCATTCTTCACTGATGGGTTCAGAGCCGATCCTCGGCTCTGGCACGGCCGTTTAGCAAAGCTCAAATATTACCAGTAGCTCGAGAACAAGCCCCTTATCCCATGATGCATTCCTGGAATTACCTCAGGTCTAGTTTGCAGCGGCACTGATCTCTAGGTTTCCAGCGTTTCTCGAGACTGTTTATGGGATGTTTTACATATTTGCCAGTTTTTCTTCATATTTCTCTTGTATATTTTTATATATCTATTGCTTAGATAGAGTTAGACTGTTAAAAGTGTTCTTTTCCTTTTATAACTTGCTACGTTTTGCATGACTTGTTGCTTCTTGGCCTCGGCTTTAGTAGTTTAGAATAGTTAGGAGAATATATTTATTCTCTATTGTATTATGTTTAGTGGCCCTTTGGGTGTTTGTCAAAGTTGTTGACAGTCTTTCCTTTTAGCCGTTTTATATAGTGGTTATTTTTCTAATTGGATATTATGTCTGAAGATAAGGAGAAACATCCGAAGTCTGGCTTCAAAAAATGTCCAGACTGCGGATAAAAATTGTCTGACAGATGCACATGTTCAGTGCATTTATTGTTTGGGTGAGGTGCACCTTCAGGAGTCCTGCAGTATCTGCCACTCCTTTTCTACTAGGGTGCTGGCTGAGAGGAAGAGGAAACTCGTAGATCGAAGTAGCTTTGTAGAAGCTTTGTCTGACCAGGATGGGGGCCAGCAAATCATAGTCCTCAAAATCTTCCTCTGAGTCTAAATCAAAAAAGTGGAGTATTCTGTGACTTCGGCTCCGAAGCCTTTGGAGCCGACAGTCTGTTCTTTTTGGAGCAGGGACTCCGGCTTGGTATTGGTCTCCGAGACTACTCCTTCACCACTTCTCCAGTCGGCACCATTGGTGCTTTCTTCCAGGTCATCGGTTAGCCTTTCTGACTCGGACATGGATCGACTGGTACAGAAGCTTTTAACGGCACCAGGCCTAGCTAAATTGTTCTCGGCTCCGACCCGGGTGTCTGAACCGAAGACCACACTTCCCGACTTGACGACTCCTACTCTGAGCTGTACCGGTCCTTCGGAGCCGGAGGAGACCGACTTGATTATCGTAGAACCCTTGGAGCTGACTGCTGTTCCAGCATCGTCTGCTCGGACGTCCTCTGTGTTGACCGGGGACTCTAGGAGCCGACACTCCCCTGTCGGATCCATGGAGGATAGTCACACTGACTTGGTGCCGATTCTCTTCCTCTCGGGTCTTCGGCTTGGGTGAGCTCGGCTCCTACCTTGGGCTCTGAGCCCACAGCATCGGTGCGGGAGGGGATTGCGGTCCCTTGGTGTCAGACTCCTTCTCATCGAAGTTGTGGTGCTTTCGAAGCCAAGAGGCAGGTGTTGTCTCCAAAGACTTCCTCATCGTCAGGTTTGGCTTCTTCTTGCCTTAAATTGCTTGTGTCCGCTTCTGCTACAGAAGTCCCCACTGAGGAAGTACCAAGAAAGAGACTGTGCAAGAGGAGGCACTTGGACTCACCACAGGAGTCCCTGACATCTGACATCAACTTGGGGGGGGGGTCAGAAGGGTCCCTTCAATCCCCCTCTGAGGATATCTCCTTTGCGGAGATACTGGAGATCCTTAGGCAGAGGGGTGATTGGCAGTCCAAAAGCCCTTCTGAGGATGAGTCGGTTCTTCTGAAGGCTTTCGGGAGTCAACCTTCCACATCCTGGGTGTCTCCACCCTACGATGAGCTTATGCAGTTGGTCTCTCGTAGGGCGTGGGAGTCGCCAAAGTCCATGGAGCCTGTCCCTCGGAGGCCTAATAAATATTTCTGCCCCTGTCAATAATCCTTTTCTGTCCAAAGGAGTTCCTGTTGATGCCATGGTGGTGGCGGCGGCCACAAAGAAGGAATTGTCGGAAACTTCTGCGCCTATCCATCCTTCTAACAGAGAGTCCATGAGCATGGCTGTATATGGGAAACGCGTGTTCAGTTCAGCGACTTTCACTCTGCGATCACTGAACTATCTGACCCATTTTACCAGACTGCAAAGAGATCTCCTTAAGGAGCTGGGAGATTCTCTACAGGATACTGTAGCTGCAGGCGTCTCTGACAAAGTTTCGGCCCAGCTTGCTACCCTTAATTCCATTGTGAACTTATCCATGCTCCTCATATCATATGCGGCTGATGGTTCGAGTAGGGCTGCAGGTACAGGGATTGCTCGTCGCAGGCATGCCTGGATGCGCCTCTGTTCCTTTGCAGAGCCTTTCAAGTTTTCATTTGTCAGCATCCCGTTAGATGGCTCATCCTTGTTTAGGCCAAAGGTAAAGGAAGCATTGACCAGGTGTTAACAGGAGGGAAAGACTCTGTCTACCGTCGGAGTCCGTTTTTCCACCCCTACTCATCCCTTTCCCAAAGGCCAAAGGAAAGAGAAGATGTGGTTCTTGAAAGCCCAAGGAGCCTTTCAGGGCACACGTGGAGAACCCCCCTCCAGTGGCAGAGGAGGGGGTAATAATGGAAGACGCTGCCCTCACGGCAGAGGGGGTTTGCAACACCAGGGTGATGGAGATCCTTTCTCTGGCCAACCCTATCCGCGCTCCTGAGAGGAGGCGCGACTGTCCTGCTCTGGAGGTGGTTGGGGGTCACTTATCTTTGTACCCAGAAGCCTGGTTAGATATCACAAACGACAGACGGGTACAAAGCATCATTTCCAGAGTGTATTTCATACCGTGCTCTGCTCCACCCATTCCCGTCAAGAGAATCCTGGACATTCCACCCAGTTACAGGGAACAAGCAACCATAGAGGTCCACAAGTTGCTAGAAAAGAGTCCTCCAACCAGTCCCAGCAGACCAAACAAGATTTGGAACTTACTCAAGATTCTTTTTGGTTCCATAGAAAGTCTGGGACTGGAGACCCATTTTGGACCTAAGCAGACTGAACCAGTTTGTAATAAAAGAGAAGTTTCGGATGGTCACACCAGTCCATACTCCCCTTTTCAGGGAAGGACAATTGGATGTGCTCGATCGATTTCAAGGATGCGTACTACCACATAAAAATGGCCAGACCATCCAGAGATCATCTGCGTCGGTTGGGAGCCAGTCACTACCGCCCCCAGAGTGTTTACCAAATGTATGGCAGTGGTCATGGCTCACTTGAGGCGTCTAGGATTCCAGGTGTTTCCATACCTAGATGACTGGCTCCTTACCTCCACCACTAGGCATCAACTGATTCAGGCTACAGAATCCACTCTGACACTCTCTGCAACCACTTAGGCATTATGGTCAACTTCGAAAAGTCTGCCTTGTTGCCATCGCAGCATATCCTCTTTATAGGGGCAGAGTTCATAGGTCGATACTAGGCTATTGGCCCTAGGGCCTATACAAGCCTAGCCATAACAATTCCCTGGCTATTTCTTCCCACCCTATTAAATTCCCTGGACCCCTGTCTAGCAGGGCGACTGACTTGATCCCTGGGGTGAATTTCCTTTCTCCCATCCAGTCATCAAGGTTCCTTTTGAAGAGGGCCAAAGAGGTGCTTTGCTTGACATGTATGGGCAGTCTATTCCAGAGTCTGGGGAGTCTCTGGGTCAGGAACCTATCCCTCCAGCATGTCACTTGTCTGGAGCTGGATTTGGAGTCAGCTACTTTTACAGTGTGAGTTCTGTCAGTATGCCAGTTGCTAGTCCATCGAGTGATGTAGGGATTAATGCCCAGCTTAGTAAGTTTATCTATGATTCCAGAGTGGGGGATGGTGTCAAAGGGCTTGGCGAGGTCCAGATAGGCTGTGTGGACTGCCTTACCCTCGTCCACAGCTATGGAGACAGGTTCAGGAGACAAGATCGGCCCTTCACGAACCCAAACTGGGTGGGGTCCAGTGTTTTAAGGTTGCCAGTATCCTTGTTTATAAGTTCCGTGATAATACGTTCTATGGCCTTACAGATCAGGCTAGTCAGACTGATGGGGTGGTAGTTCCCAGGATCCAAGGTGGATCCCACCTTGTAGAGTGGGATAACTGTAACTGTGTGCCACTCAGTGGGCACTAAGCCTGAGGTGAGGCTATGATTAAACATGACACTTAGGTGAGGTGCCAGTTCATTTTGTAGTTCATGAAGTACACAGCCCGGGATGTCATCTGGTCCCATGGATGCTGTATTCTTAGCTTTGGAGAGTGTTTTTTACCTGTGTGGCCATTATTACCGGAATTTGGCAATCTTCCGGTATTTAGATGGGCCATTTAGGGGATGAGAGGGGGGTGAAGGTGGCACTGAATCGATCTGCCAGGATGTTGACAATATCCTTGGGATCAGTATATTCAGTGCCATTCTGTTGTAGCTCAGAGCAGATCTGAGCATTGCCATTTAGATTCTTGACATAGTTATAGAATGCCTTGTGGTTATCTTTGGAATCTTTGGCAATTTTATTTTCGTAACTAGCTTTGGAGGATTTTATGAGGGATCTCGGCTTCTTACTGAGGCTGGTAAGGGAGTTTTTTGCATCCTGAGATTTTCCTCTTTTCTGCAACAGTTTCTTCCTTTTGTTGTAAAGTTTGTTTATAACAGGGGACCACCAGATTGGCTTCCTTTTTTGGAGGAGTGCATCTTGGTTCTACTTGGGATGGCACGATTCATGCATGAGTGGATGTGCTCGTACAGTGCCTTAGTGTAGGATTCAGCATTCGAACTTTCAGTTCCGTCTGCATGGTTGTCATGAAGTTTGTAACTTCTGACTTGAGTAGCATGAAGTTGGCTTTGGAGAAGTTATTGAGGTTTCCTTACTTGGGGGGTGGGGTGTGGATGTTAAGGGTGATTAGCTTATGGTCTGACCTGACCAACGAGTGGGTGACCATAGGTGTGGAACATCGATTTCCTATGTTGGTAATGACCAGGTCTAGGATTTTGGAGCCCCTGGTGGGGCTATGGATTCGTTGATCCAGGGCATTGGAATTTATGAATTCCAAGAACCGTTAGGCGAAGGTGTTGGTACACATGTAGTTTTCCCAGTTAATGGCAGGGTAGTTGAAATCACCCAGTATTAGGGTGTTTGGTTGTATATTAATATTTTCCAGTATGTTTAGAAAGGTGTAGTGAGAATCTTGGGGCATGGTGGGGGATCTGTAGCAAGGTACAATTTGGATTGCAGTCTTGCCTAGTGTTAGTTGCACCTGGAGAATTTCATAAGCATTGTGTTTGGCAACTAAACCTGGTGGTGTGAATGTGGACGACACTCCACCTTTAGTGTTTCGATCCGGGTTTGGTGGCCAAAAAGTGTGGGTTGTAGCCTGGTATTGCAGGGGTGCTCTCTGGAGCCTTGAACCAGGTCTCACTTGCTGCACTGATATCAATGTTCTTCATTTTTAGGAGTGCCTCGAGAGAGTGCATTTTGAGGTTTAGACTTCTAGCACTGAGTAGCATTACCTTCAGATTTTGCATGCTTGTACCTGTTGCCGTGGTGGTGGTGTTCTTTGAACTTTGCCTAAAAAAAGGCACTATAGGGGTGGCAAAAGCCTTTGCCAGTAACTTGAATCCCAGGGGCGACAGGTGCAGACCATCTCTGGCAAAGCATCGTGGTCTGTCGATCATGTCGTCCCAGGCAGACAGATACTGGATCCCCTTTGAATGACACCAGAAGCTTAGCCAATTATTGAAGTCAGTCATTTTGTCCTTGTATTGTGGAATCATTCTGGGAGAAGGCAGGATGCTACTCAGGGCTAGGGTCGTACCTGCCTGAGCCACATAATCCGAGAGCTCTTCCATGTCTCTTTTCATGTAATCCAGGGAGGTACGTCTCCTTCACTCCAACATGGACAATGACAGAGTCATATTTGTACTTGTTGTGGGGTGACTTGAATGCATGAGTTATGTGGTGGATCCTGGCACCCGACAGGCAGCTCACTGTAATTTTCTCCTTGTTCAGCCTGGTGAGTGGGACATCAGTGTGCCTGACTATAGAGTCACCTATGATTAAAGTGTTGGGTATGCTGTCTTGCCTTAGGGGCTGTTGCTGGGTGACACACTGGTGTTGTGAGCTATGTGACACTTTGGTTGTGATTGGTGTTTGTTACACTGCAGACTGCAGAGTGTGCACTAGAGAAGGTAGATGTGAAAGTAGGTAACTTAAGTTTTACCTGTCTTAAAAAGTTAGACACTTCAACCACCACTCTACGTCTTCAAGTCAAAAGGGTTTCAATTCTTCGCCAACACCTCACATTACTGGTCTCAAAGAACAGAGCTCCAGCCGCAGAGGTCTTGAAAGTACTAGGTTTGATGGCGGCAGCAATTTTAGCCATTCCATTGGTGAGGATGCATATGCGGATTCTTCAATGGCTTCTGTTGCCAGTGAACCATATGATTCTGATTACAGGCTCTTGCAAGAGGGATCTTCAGTGGTGTTTGACGTCTCTACATGTTGCAATAGGATGCCCCTTTGTACTTCCCCCTCCAGTAGCCACTGTGACCACGGACGCTTCCCTGATGGGGTGGGGGGCATTTTTAGGGAAAGACTGCCCAAGGCACATGGAAAGATAGTCACATTTGCATATCAATGTCCTAGAGATGAGAGCGGTACTTCTGGCGTTGTACTTTCAGGACTCTCTCCCTTTAGGGACAATTGCCATACAGACAGACAACATGTCAGTGGTCTGGTATTTGAACAAACAGGGCGGGACCAAGTCTTTCCCCCTTTGCGAAGAAGCCCTCAGAGTTTGGCAGTGGGCTGTGTCATCCCAGCGCTTTCTGTTGGCAACACACATCCCAGAGAGATGCAACGTGATAGCGGACAAGCTGAGCAGGGCAATATTGTTGCCACATGAGTGGTCCCTTAAACAGGAGATTGCGGACAGGATTTTCCACAAATGGGGCCAGCCTTGCTGCAATCTTTTTGCCAGCCACATCAACACCAAATGCCAGCCACATCAACACCAAATGCAGAAGCTACTTTGCCCTGACCCCCCCGAGGGATGCACTCGTACACGATTGGCCCCCGGGTCTCCTCTATGCATTTCCCTCAATTCCGCCGATACCCAGATTTTTACAGAAAGCGAAGTCGCTGGGGAAGGACGGTCATTCTTATAACCCCTCATTTGGCCTTGGCAGATTTGGTTTCCATTTCTTTACCATCATTTCTTGGATCCATGGACCCTGGACCCAGTTCCAGACCTTCTGACACACCCGTCAGGGGACCTCCATCCTTCCTTGCAGTCACTGAAGCTAACTACTTGGCTGCTCCAGTTCCCCATTTAGCCAGGCTTCATAATCTTTCAGATGACACAAGTCAAATTTTATTGGCTTCCCACAAACCTTCCACCAGAAAATTGTATCTGAGTAAGTGGAAAAGATTTTCCATTTGGGCTTCTAACAAAAGCCTTGATCCTTACCAAGCTCCATTGTCATCCATTCTAGAGTTCTTGACCGAGATTTTTCATGAAGGAGCTGCAGCTGCTACCGTTGGGGTCCAGTTAGCAGCTATGTTTCCATCTAGGTATTGATGGACTGAATATTATGCAACACCAGTTACCAAAGGCCTTCCTCAAAGGTACTTTTCACATGAGACCTCCAGTGAAGACCCCTTATTCTCCCTGGAGCTTGAATTTCATTCTTTCCCATATTATTCTTTCTCCCTTCGAACCAGCATCTTCTTGTGAGCCCAAGTTTCTGTCATGGAAAACTATTTTTCTAGTGGCCATTAACTTCTGCCCACAGAGTGTCAGAGATTCAGGCATTCTCTATCAAACCTCCATATATGGTTTTTCATCCGGATGGAGTATCCCTTAGGACTAACCCTTCTTTTTTGCCTAAAATATGTTCTGAGACAAACATCAGTCAAGTTATTAGTTGCCTTCCCCAACCATACCAACAATTTAGAATACATGCTGCACAAACCTGATGTTCACAGACAGCTTGGATATTATCTGGACAGAACAAAAGACTTTAGAAAGTCAGACCAACTTTTTGTTTCATTCTCTGAAGCCAGAAAATGTAGACCAGTGGCTAAAACAACCCTTTTTATCACCTACACTTACTCATCTGCTAATAGGTCTTTGTTGCATAAAGTGAAGGCGCATTCAACCAGAGCAGTCTCTACTTCAGCCTTTCAAGCCATGTTACTTCTTGACAATATCTGTGCTGCAACTGCTTGGTCTAAGCCTCACACTTGTCACTCATTACAAAGTGGACAAGGCCTCCAGGGACAGGGCTTCCTTTGGTTCTACAGTCCTGAAAAATGTACTCCCGTGAGCCATTTAGGGTGCTAGGGACGCTACCCATCAATAAAGAATGAATGGCGAGATTGAACAACTTCACATAAAGAAGTTATGTACTCACCATAATGTTCCATGTGAGTTGTTCCATCTCGCCTTCATTCTCCCATCCCTCCCTCCTTCCCCTACCTGGCTGACTGTTGACCTGGAGACTGACTTCATCCCGGTTATTCAATGTTTCTTCCTGTCTGGGAAGATTAGTCCTTTTACTAGGATATGGTACACGCAGCAAACAAGATCTGAGGTAATTCCAGCAATGCATCATGGGATAATGGGCTTGGTCTCTAGCTACTGGTAATTCTTTCAGCTTTGCTAAATGGCCGGCTCCGAACCCATCAGTGAGGAATGAAGGCGAGATGGAACAACTCGCATGGAACGTTATGGCGAGTACATAACTTCTTTTTTTGTGGACTTCATAGGAGCATGTCTGGACACTACTTCAACTCAGGCCTATCTCACACTGGACAGAATTACAAGTTTAAGATGATGTATCAAACAGATTCTAGCTATCTCCGCTCCCACGTCAAATCTGGTGCTCAGGACTTTGGGCTCTGACAGCCACAGTAAATCTGTTACCCACAGCATGCGTACACACGAGTATTGCAGTAGACACTAGCAGTCCAGTGGTCATTACACAAGCATCCCTTACACCTTATGATCAAGCTGTCACAGGTATCAAGCGACTCCCTTCTTTGGTGGCGTCATTCCCCAGAGGTCACACAGGAACGGCCCTTTGTTCTTCCCCCATCCCAATGATACACTGACCACAGATGCTTCCCAGAGGGGGTGGGGTCATTTTCTGGGTCAGACGGTCCGAGGTATGTCGACTTCTCAATAGGCCAAATTGCATACCGGCATTCTGGAGATGAGCGGCCCTTCTAGTGTTGCAAGCAATACACATCTTTCTCTAGAGACTGTTGAGGTACACTCAAACAGTATGTCATTAGTGTGGTACATCAACAAACGGGGGCAAACCAGATCTTGCCCATTGTGTCAAGAAGAGATGAGGGTGTGCCAGTGGGTAATCTCTACCATCTGTTTTCTTACAGCAACGCACATTCTGCGGGTGACCCAACATCCTGGTGGACAAGATCAACCGAGTTCTTTTGATGCCTCACAGGTGGTCCCTGAATCAGTGACAGATATGATTTTCCTCAAATGGGGTCAACTCTGCTGCAATCTATTTGCTTCCCCTTCAACAACAAATGCAGCAGTTTCTTTTCCTTGATCCCTCGTCAAGGACAGTCACCAAGGGATGCTTTAGTCCTTGATTGCACCCCCCCGGTCTGTTTTAATCTTTTCCTCCAGTTCCTTCAATTTCTAAATTCCTACAGAAAGCATACAGGTTGAAGAGCAAAGTTATCCTCATTTCCCCCTTCTGGCCTCTTCAAGTCTGGTTCACCTTTCTTTGGTCTCATCTGATTTGCCCACTGGTGATTCTGGATCCAGTTCC
Source organism: Protopterus annectens (assembly GCF_019279795.1). Classification (NCBI taxonomy): domain Eukaryota; kingdom Metazoa; phylum Chordata; order Ceratodontiformes; family Protopteridae; genus Protopterus; species Protopterus annectens. Next base: position 1,091,351,198 of record NC_056726.1, read on the forward strand.
AGACTACTGTTTCACCCCTCAGAGCATACACCCCCAGATCTCTAAGGACTGAAATTAACCTCCATGGTTTTTCCAACTCCAGCGATGTTTTTTCCAACTCCAGCGATGGCAAGACATTCAGGCTTTCATCTGAAAATTAAATCTACAAGAACAACTGGAAGAGATTTTCCTTATGGGCCCAGCAAGAACAAATAGATATATTTTTATTGCTCCCATTCAGAAAGTTTCAATTAGCAGCTCTTTCCATTCTCTATTGGAGAAAATTCATCATCTCTGGCTTTATCTAAACTTTGGGGTCTGACCATGGTTTTACAAGCTCTAGTTCTTCCTCCTTTTGAACTGGTGGTTGAGGCAGACTTAAAATTTCTTTCATGGAAAACAGTTTTTCTGGTGGCTGTCACCTCCAACAAGAAGGCCTTCAGAGCTACAAGCACTTTCCTTTAAACCCCCTTATCTAATCTTTCACAAAGATAGTTACTCTGTGTACTGTAGAACAGTGTGTGTGTTGTAACTTTAAGAAGCATTTCCAAGTGTAGGCACATGCATATAAATGTGCACGTGCAGGCAGCAGTGCCATTTTGAGAGAACAGTGTGTTAACAACGTATGAGTGTAGCAGTCAGTCTCTTTTTATAAGTTTATTAAAGTTTGTTACGAAGCCTCAACCCTGATGTGTTTGTATATAATAAAGCTGCTTGAACCCAACCCACAAATGTTAGTCAGTTTTATCCTGACCAGACAGGCAACATGGTGTCAGAATTGGGATTAAGAGTGCAACTTCTTCAAGCCATGAGGTGCAGAGTTGACAGTGAAGGTATATTGAGCAGGTTGGGTGATGCACTGCTCAAACGATTAAAAAAGGGCAAGAAACTAACTTCAGGTAACCGAAACTTGTTTATTTTGCAAAGAAAACGATAAGGAGCATTTGGAAGGCACAAAATGCACATCAGAAATGCTTATGTTGGGTTCAGAATTATCTCTGGTTTATATAACAAGCATGTTTTAAAGTAAAACTAGCACAAGAAAAGTACAATGAGCATGAGGTCAAATGGACATAAGTACAATAAAAGTCCAAAATAAGCTTAGAAAAGCAAGGCAACTGCTTATCTTTACAGTTATTTTGAAAAGTACAGTCAAAATGCAGCCCTTTTGAAAAAGGTTCTTGTGCTGTGTACATGTATTCAGAGTGACGCCATTTCAAAGTGTTTCTTAAACTGTACAGAGTTAAGTTTCTTGTGCTGTATGCAGTTAATTTGCGAAGTGCATTCATTTTGAAGTGTGCCTACAGTTGTTTCGCAAAGTACAGTCTTGTCAAAGTATTTCTTACACTGATAAAGGTGTTTTCGCAAAATACAGTGATTTTCACAAGTGTTCTTGTGCTACGGAGACTTATTTGGCAAAGTGCAATTGTTTCAGAGTCTCTTGTGCTATTGGGCATAATTACACGTTCTGGCATAAAGTTCTGGCATGTGTGTGTGTGTGTGTGTGTGTGTGTGTGTTAGTACATAATAAACCACTTTTACTATTGTGTGTTGATATGGCAGAGGCATTTCGTAGACCTAGTCGACTTGTGTTTGATCATAATATTGGAGAGTATTTGCGCAGGTATATGATATTTTCATGTAAGCAGCTTTTTCTGACAAAGATGCATGTGTAAGGGTGTATTTCGCTTAACTTAACGGGGTCAGAAGCCATTGAAAGAGAGCGTTCATTTGTGTATGCACCAGCAGTATATGCAGGAGAGGGAGGAAACCACCATTGTTGTGCTGGCTGAATCAAGAAAGGACCCTGAGTGCTTGAAATGTGAAACCCCCAGACAAATGCTCTATTAGAGAGGCGCCTATTTTGTACATAAGAGACCAAAAGCCAAGAGAGACTTTTGCAGCTTATATCACCGACTTGAGAAATAAAGCTAAACATACAGATTTGGTAATTTGAAAAATGAGCTGATAATGGACAGGCTTGTGTGTGGTGTTAATGCTGCAGTGAGAGAGATTTTGCTTCATGACAGTGATTTAATGTTGAGCAAAACTATAGAGATTTGTCAAATCCATGAGCTTACCGAAAGGCACACCAAGTATGCTTGCAAGTGATGAGCATAGTTTCAACAGCCTCTAGAACAAGCATAGACAAAATGCAGCATGTGATTAGCAGAAGCAGGTGTAAGCACGTGACAGCTGCAGCCCCTGCAGGTTTTCCAGGGACAACCTGTAACTTTCCACCAAATTCTAAGACTAGCTCAGCAAAATGGACATGCTTAGTACAGTATAAGGGTGAGTTAGCAAACCCAAGTCAAGTCATATTGTACTGTTGTAATTGTGGTGCCAATTATCATGAGTCTAAAAGATATGAGTGCTTAGCATTTGGTCAGCAATGCCACGAGTGTAAAAATAATGGAACCACTTTCAAGAGTTTTGCAAATCATGCAAGCCTCATTTGGTTATTAAGAAAGGTCGCTGAAAGAGGCAGGTTGATCGTGAAGAAAGCTGCAGCCCTACTTTCTATGTAGAAAGCTGCAGCCCTACTTTCTATGTAGATGGTGTATCGGTGGTCGGTGTAAAGGTTAATGCAGTAGATTTGTTGGCAGGGAATGAAGTGTTTTGTACTGTCCAGACCAATGGTAAATCCACAGAGGTCAAAATAGACACTGGTTTCAGAGTGCAATGTTATGTCGGCAGAAACATTTGCTAGAGTAAGAGGTGGTGAACAACCTGATGCTGGAAACAGTTACAGCTTGCAATTCTATGTAGTCAGAAGACTTGTGCAGTCATTATTGGATCTCAGAGACAGTTTTGAGAATTAAACTTTGTCACCAAAGAAGTCAGCTTCGCTGATGGTATTTTCTCAGAGTATGCTGATGTTTTCGACAGATTAGACAGGCTTCCATTTGTATACTCCATGTGGTCAGACTAGCAAGGAGAGTTCCAATAGCTGTGCAAGACAAAGTCAATATTCAGTTAGATAAAATGGTTCAGCAAGGTGTGATTTGTCCGGTCAGAACCAACTGAGTGGGTGTCTTCCATGGTAGTTGCTCTTAAGAAAAGCTCAGAATATGTATTGACCCAAGAGACTTGAGCAAAGCATTAGAGAGAGCTCCTCATCCTATGCGATAGTCAAGGAGGTCGCAGCCCTCATGCCAAGTGCCACTGTTTTTTCTGTCTTGGATGCAGAGTTCATTTTGGCAAGTAATACTTGATCACAGATCTTCACTACTGACTATATTCAGCACACCATTTGGTACGTACAGATTTCTTAAATGCTTTTTGGAATAAATTGTACCAGTGAAGTCTTTCAGGTGCAGTGGAGCAAACTTTTTCGAGTTATCCGTGTGGTATAACAGTTGATTTACTGGTTGGAGGTAATGGAGAAGCAGAGCATGACCGAAACCTCAGAAAAGTTCTGGACAGAGCATGTGAAATGAACTTGAAGTTCAGTCCTCTGAAATATAAATTCAGGCTACCAGAAGTTGGGTCATTTATTTACCAGTACAGGCTTACGATCAGACCCTTTCTAAGTTTAAGTTACTAAGTCTCAAACCTGATGTGTTTGTATGTAAAGCTGCTTGAAACCCACAACTGTGTTTTATCCTGACCGGACGAGTGACATGTACACAACCCATCTTTCTTGCCCAAAGCAGCTACAGAACGTAATATAAATCAATCTGGTCAATCTTCCTGTTTTCTTTCTCAACTTTCAAAACAAGGAAAGTATATGCTCCACCTTCTGGATATTCATAGGCAGTTACATTTTTTTTACCTGGACAGGACTAAATCTTGCAGAAAATCAGAACAGCTGTTTTGTATCGTTTTCTGATACAAGGAAAGATCACCAAGACTACTCTTGCCAAATGGTTGTTTACTCTTCCAAGAACAAGCCTTTACCAGGCAAAATCAAGGCTCATTTTACAAGATCTATGGCAACTTCTCAGGCTTTTGGGCCTAGAGTGTTTATTGATGACATTTATGCAGCTGAAACTTAGTCAAATTCCCATATCCTTGTTACAGACTAAGTTGGACATTATCTCCAGGAATAGAACTGCCTTTTTCTCTGCAGTATCCTTCCATGAGGGCCACCCTAGAGTTGTTGAAGCTGGGACTCTGTCCCATGGGTTGAGGAAGAATGACTGTGGCAACATCAGATGAGCAAGTTATGTTCTTGTCATAAAGTTCCACCTGTGCTGTCACTGCATTCTTCCTCAACCTTCCCTACTTCCTTCACCCTGTCCATGACTGAGACCTGTTGGATAATGTTTTAGTAACCACATTTCCTGCTTGAGCTCCTGATCTCTATTCTTTGCCTTTGGTACACATATCTTTATAAGACACTTCTATTTCAGTTTAAATGCATTCGTCTGTACAGGATTGCTGCAAACTCTATCTGAGGTTGGCTGAAATGAGGCATTATGGGTAGGATGGGAAGAGCTCGAGCTTCGATTTTTTTCACCTTGGAAGACAGCCAAGTCGGACCAGAGGGACAGAGCCAAGACCCACAAGTTGAGGAAGAATGCAGTGACAACACAGATGGAACGTTATGGTAAAGATATAACTTCTTTATTTCTAACAGCAGTACCTTGTAGTAAAGTATGCCTTCATTCCTCTTCCTGAGGAGGGAAAACTGGCTTTCATTTGAGTCCTTCTGTAGCACTGTTGGCATCTGTTCGGAGTAGAGATGGATACTGTGTAGTAGCAGGCATGTCCATTGCTTTCTTTCTGGTGTTTGACTGCTGACACCCCACCCCACCCCTTTATTCTGTCATTGAGAAGTACAAGACCATCTGCTAGTCTGTTTGGCATTTTCTTTCTCTCTTGTAACCAAATTGCTCTGACATAATAAACAAAATCTTTCTTGGATTTATAGGCGAAGAAACATTTTTAGCTTAGCTCTGCTTCCTGTTTGTCTTCCAGATGTGCTATTCCATAGGTATTTAACTATTCTTGATATAGCTATATTTAAATATTTTTCATTTGTAGTGGATTGTTTTGTTTAGGTCTCACCTGCAGCGCATTAGGAATCTCTTCTATAAAGTAAAGTGTTTAAGCACTACCTTTGCCCATTAGGAAGATAGTGGTCAGTCCTGTGGTAAGTTTCCTATTCCACTGGTCTGAATTACACTTAAAAACAAAACTTGTCTGTAATCTTACTTAAATATGTGGGGAGTCTGTTCCTCTGGGATTTGTATTTGTCCCTCCAGACCATTGTGTTTATCTTGCAGAAGAGGTTAAGGTCTCTGGACAAGGTATATTTAGTAACATTTGATTTGCGGATATGAATTAGATCCATTGGTTCTGAATCTGTGGTTACTTGTAAGCTAGGTGTAGCAGTCTGTAAGAGACGAGTGTAGTGGCAAGAGTTTTAGGTAGTGCATGCAAGTCCTGTCTTTTGAACCTGATGGGCTTTTTGAATAGTCACTAAGGCATTAGACTGTGATAAATCTGTTCACATGTCGTACCAGAAGTTGGCCAAAAGCTTCAGTACCATTTTACACTCTGACATAATTGAGTAAACTGATTCAAATGAATGTAAGCCCTGATGTTTCCTGTTTGATACCAAACTGCCTGACCATTAGAACCTAGTCTTTTAGTGCTGCAGGCCCACACTCCACTAAAAGAATGGTTGGTTATCAGTGCTGTCGACAGACCACGATGCTTTGCCACAGATGGCCTGCACCCGTTGCCCCTAGGATTTGGGAAACTGGCTAAGGCTCTTGGTGCCCCTGTAATGCCTTTTTGTAGGCAAGGTTCAAATAACAAATTCCAAATTCACCACCGTAACAGGAACAGGCAAGCAAAATGAGGGTAATGCTACTCAATGCTAGAAGTCTAAATCTCAAAATGCACTCACTCGAGGCACTCCTTAAAATGGAGAACATCGATATCTGCAGTGACTGAGACCTGGTTCAAGGTTCCAGAGAGCACCCCTGCACTACCAGGCTATAACTCGTACCACACTTTCGGTTATGTAACCTGGACCGAAACAACAAAGGCGGAGGTGTGTCCATGCTCAGCATAATGCATCAGAGGTTATCCAAGTGCAACTAACTCTGGGCAAAACTGCAATCCAAATTGTAGCTTGATACAGATCCCCCACCATGCCCGAGGATTCCCACTCCTCTTTTTTTGATGTACTGGAAAATATTGGGGTTCAACCAAACACCCTAATAATGAGCGACTTCAGCTACCCCACCATTAACTGGGAAAACTACTCGTGTACCAACTCCCCACCAGAATCAACTTATCCACACCCCCACCAGGGGCAACAATATCTTTAGACCTAGTCATTACCAACAGGAGTGACCGGTGTTCCACACTTAGTCAACTCCTCGTTGGTCCGATCTGACCATAAGCTAATCACCCTTTATGTCCACATCCCACCCCCACCCCCATTAAGGAAACCACAGTAAAAAAAATTTCTCCAAAGCCAACTTCATGCTTCTTAAGACAGAAGTGGTGAACTTCATGACACCCATGCAGATGGACAATACAGTTGCAACTGCTGAATCCTACACAAATGCACTCTATAAGCACTTACACAAGTGCATGGATCGTGCTATACCAAACGGAACAAAGACGCTATCCTCCAAAAAAAGGAAGCCAATCTGGTGGTCCCCTGCCATAAACAAACTGTACAACAGAAGGAAGAAACTGTTGCAAAAGAGAGTAAAATTCCATGAATGGAGGAGCTCCCTGGTCAGCCTCAGTAAGAAGCTGAGATCCCTTATAAGATCCTCCAAAGCTAGCTACGAAAACAAAATTGCCACTAATTCTAAGGACAACCACAAAGCATTCTATAGCTATGTCATGAATCTCGATGGCAACACCCAGATCTGCTCTGAGTTACAGCAGAACAACACGAAAATTACAGAACCAACTGATATTACCAACATCCTGGCAGATAGGTTCAGTGCTAACTTTACCCCCCCTCTCACGCCCTAAAGGGCCCATATCTATACAGGAAGAATGCATAGTCCCTGTAATCACAACTACGCAGGAAAAAGCTGCACTCTCTCTAAAGCCAAAAACAAAGCATCCATGGGACCGGACAACATTCCAGGCTGCGTTTTACACGAACTTCAGAACGAACTGGCTCCCCACTTAAGCACCATGTTCAATAATAGCCTCGCATCAGGCTTTGTGCCCACTGAATGGCGCACAGCAACAGTTATCCCACTCCACAAAGGGGGAGCCACCACTGATCCTGGGAACTATCTGCCTATTAGCCTGACGAGCCTGGTCTGCAAGGCCATGGAAAGTATCCCCATGGAACTCATAAAGACATTGGTAACCTCCAAACTCTGGATCCCACCCAGTTAGGGTTTGTGAAAGGCAGATCATGCCTCCTGAACCTGATCGACTTCTTCTTTGAGGCAGTCACCAAAGCCGTAGATGAGGGTAAGGTGGTTCACACAGCCTATCTTGACCTCGCCAAGGCTTTCAACACCATCCCCCATTCTGGAATTATAGCTAAACTCACTAAACTAGGTATAAATCCCTACGTCACAAGATGGGTTGCCAACTGGCTCACTGACCGAACCCACACTGTAAAAGTTGCAGACTCCAAATCTGACCTCAGAGTGGAGTACCACAGGGTTCTGTCCCGAGACCTCTCCTGTTAGCCTGTACTTCAGAGAAGTAGATACCAAACACAGAAGGCCTCTGGCTAACGAAGTTCGCAGATGACTGCACACTAGGAGCCATAGTAAAGTCCCCAAATTATGTGGACGTTCTACAGAAGGACCTCGCTGAGTAGGATGCCTGGAGCCATGGCCTCGAGCTCAGTGCCAAAAAGTGCAGTGTCATCCCCTTTGGTAAAAACTGTACCCATGAACTACCACATAGGCAGCAATATACTTAACACTGAATGTGTGATAAGAGACCTTGGGACCCCGGTGGACAGTAGTCTCTCCTTTGATAGTCACATTGCCACAGTAGTCAGGAAGTCCTATGTGGCACACCTCATCATAAAAGGGTTCTCATCCAGGAATAAAGAGGTCCTTGTTCCCCTGTACTCGACACTCATTAGACCCATTATAAAGTACAATGCCCCCTTTTTAAAATGTACCTTACAAGACATCAGCAGCTGGAAAGGCCACAGAAGTACCTCCCAAAGAAGATTACTGGCCTCAAACAAATGCCCTACACTGACTGCCTCAAAAAACTCCAGCTTTACTCCGTAGCATATCGCCTATTCCAAGGTGATCTCTGCCTAACATATAAAGCTATGTCAAACCCAGAGCTGTTGGACATGCTACACCTAAAGAAATCCCAATCCCTCCGAGCTACATGCTCTAGGGACCTAAACCTTGTCACCACAATAAACAAGACATGCTGGAGGGATAGATTACTGTCCCAGAGACTTCCCATACTCTGGAACAGGCTACCCATCTATGTCAAGTAAAGTTCTTCATTAGCACTCTTCAAGAAAAATCTTGAGTGGATGGGAAATAGGAAATACACCCCGGGGATCACTTCTGTGTCTCTGCTCGACAGTGACACAGGAAGATAACTTTCTTGGGTGGCGTAAGCCAGGGAACCTTGTTGGCTAGGCTTACGTAGGCCCTTGGGCTGATAGCCTAGTACCTACCTATGAACCTATGGTCCTGCATCCACTTCTGTTTTGATATCTAATTAATAAAGCAGACACCATAGTCCTGCATACACTTCTGTTTTGATATCTAATTAATAAAGCAGACACCATAGTCCTGTAGCTCAGTTTGCCAATTCCAATAAAAATACCCCAGATGATCTATGTGTTCTCTAGAAGGGCCTAATGCATGCTAGGCTATTGCTAACAAGTGGTGCTTGGGCCACTTCTCAAATTAAGTATCAAAAAATACAACATTGTGCCCTTTGGCAAACCTGGGTGCTCCTTCTCCTATTGCATACGTGACGCCCCTGGAAAATTGACTCTGTTATTGGGGACTTTGGCACCTTCATTGATAATGAACTATCCTTTGGCCACCATGTGACCACCTTTGTTAGGAAATATTTTTTTATATAGCCAGACTAATCACCAGGGGCTTTTCTTCTAGATCCAAGGAAGTAATCAACACCTCCCCCCTCAGACCAGTAATAGAATATTATGATCCCTTTGGAATGTAGTTGAATAGGCGTATGACTTTGCCAAAAAAAAAAAGTTGTGCCGTGTTTGACTTTGGCTGCTTTAAAGCATGCTGTCTTTTCCATTTCCAACCAACTGTTGAAAGGAGATCTTCACCTTGCCTAAAAAGCCTTGACAGATTTGGTCAGTTGTAATCTCCTGCACTTCAAGACTTAACACCACCCTAAGCACCTGCTCAAGACACCTAAATTTCCACTGAAACATAAATTCTGACTTGTATTTTCTATGAAAGAACTCCATCTTACTAACATCTTTTGTGGAGTTTCCACCTGGAGGTTAAGCAGAGTTGCTCCATGACTGTTTTGAAGCATAACCACCCCCATTTGGCCTCTCTCTTTATTACAGAAAATGGCTGAAACCTAGGTTGGGGCCTGGTATTGATTCATGTCTTGTTAAATGGATGGAATTGTTGGCTGATCTACAAAATGGATGGAATTGTTGACTAATCTACAAATGATCCACTTAATTAACTGTCCAGTAGGAATCTGTAAGGGCAAACATGCAAAAGGGTGCTAGATCTCTTTCCACTTCTTTAGGTCCCCACCAGCAGTGACTGGCCATCCCCTTCCCATCGTCTTCCTCCAGGTCTTCTGGGTAGAAAGTTGTGCAAATTTTCTTTGACTCTTTTAGCCAAACAGACTGATATGTGGCCCCTTTTTCTGCCATAACTCAAGCTGAAAGACTGCAACATTTTGTATAAAACCTATACAGAGAGGTAAGAATGCATAAAAAGGATGACATGAAAATCCAACAGGATGCACAGCACAAGGTGGTATGTACTCTGAAGGCAGTGAATGAATCTGGTCGTCACCAAAGCAGGCTAATTAGCATCTCAAACTGTTGTATTTGTAGATTTCCTTGATATATTCTGCTTTTCCTCGAAAGGCAGCAAAATTCTTTATAATCTTCACTACTTGGATAAACAAGGAGGCCAAACCCCCTTTTCCCCATCTTGATCAATTCTGGAACTCAGTACCTGACAAAGTAAGAAGAATCTCAGATTCTCCTGGATTTTCAGTCTTTTTTGTTCCAATTGGTTGACACTCTGCATTACAATTGTTGATATTTCTGTAGGGAGCAGTCTGTAAGACGCTGCACATCCAAGTACTTGGAGCATCTAGTTGTTTATATACATTTCCAGTACTCCTCCACTGCAGAATCTAGCTGTGTTGTATGGTATCTTGTCCACAGATCAAAAATATCCTCTGAGTGTGTCTGTGTTAGCAAGTGTGGGGTATATTCGCTGTGACTGCCAAGCACCTTCCTGGTGTGGGTATGTACATATATGCACATTATATATTGTACACACACACACACACGCGTGTGTGTGTGTGTAAACATGTATATAAAATATTTATTAGCGTGTGTGTATATTTTTAGCCTTGTTGCCCCTTTGCCAAATTGTATATGGGAAAACACCTGTGGTAACTAAAATCTCCATAAGAAGTTTTATGAAACAGAAACATTGGAAGAACTTGCATACTTTAAGCAGGTGCTTATCACAGGGCGTGCTGAGAAGATTTCTTGCCGGGGGGGGGGGGGCACGCTGAGAAGTTTTCAGTTGGATTACTGAACCAGTAGCCCTTGTAGTCCTTCAGGGATATCATTTGTGTGTGTTGGGGGAGGGGAGTGTTACTGTGTTTGCTCTGCCTCATGGGTTCATAGGCTAGTACTAGGCTAACTGCCCTTGTGGGACATTTCAAGCCTAGCCAGTTACCTCTTTGTAATTATCAATTCCTGCACTTTTTGTCTGTAAGGTAAACACCTTAGCCGTTATGCCAACCTCCCACCATTTAAAAGTCATGAGCACTTCTCAGACGTGATCTCTTCTTATCTTTTCATGCTATGAGCAACTCCTTTTCCTAAAAAGAATAGATGGTAAAGCAAGTGCCAACCTGCACTATTACATCAGCAACACCAAGTGGCATGACTGGTAACTAAGCCATCATATCACCCATTTCTGTAACAGGCTGCCATTGCTATCAAGCAGAGTACTTCCCTAATAACCTTTAAAACAAGTCAGTATGACCAGATTGGTGATCACAAATTTTCACTGAGGATGTGTGGCTGTCAGTACCACATGCACTTGGTTACTCTTGGGGTGGGTGGTCTGCTTTCCAGTATTTCTGACTACTGACTATATGTGAAAGCCAAAGTAAACTTTATTGTCTTTCAGAAATCTCAAGTGCAAAAACTGAATGAAATTCCATGTCTCCAGACTCAATGTGCAGACAACTTAGACTATTTTCACAGACATTTACACACAACACCTAGCTGTTGCATCACGGACATGCAGGGAAGACAGACTGATATTGCACATAATTAGAAATAAATTTTAACACTTTTTTCGAAGTGAACACTTGCTTGCATGAGACTTCAGTATTGCACTTGCTTGGTTATTGATCTTTGCAGAGAAAAAGACATTTGAGTATTGCACTGTGGACATTGAGTATCACACTATGGTTAAAATTACTAATTCACAACATGTATTGCAGTGAAAGAAGAGATTTTACTGCATTGCTACTGCCCTAGATAGTCTACAAGTTACAGTCGTGGTGAATATTGTACTTGGTATTAGATGAGACTGGTAACAAGGTTAATGCACAACTTTGAGACGGTTGCTACTGATCCAGGTGGCCATCATGGAGTGTAGTGGTTACTAGAGCTCAGCACCCTAATGACATCAGGGAAGAAGCTGTTCCTGAATCTCTCATAGTTTTGCAGTGTCCGCTTTGGAAGCGCTTTCCGGATGATGCTGCCCTAGATAGTCTACAAGTTACAGTCATGGTGAATATTGTACTGAGACTGGTAACAAGGTTAATGCACAACTTTGAGACAGTTGCTACTGATCAGGTGGCCATCATGGAGTGTAGTAGTTACTAGACCTCAGCACCCTAATGACATTAGGGAAGAAGCTGTTCCTGAATCTCCTAGTTTTGCAGTGTCCACTTTGGAAGCGCTTTCCGGATGATAGCTGCAGGAACAGTCTGTAAGCAGGGTGAGTGCAGTCTTAATTATTCCTCTGGCCCTGCTGAGAGATCTGGATAAGTACAAGTCGTGAATAGGTGGTAAGGTGGTATTAATGATCCTCTCATTTTCTTCACCTCTCTCTGGAGGGGTTTGTGCTCAGAGGTAGTGCAGCTTCCATACCATACTACGAGGTTGTTCATCAGGATGCTTTCTATAGTACCTCTGTAGAATGTACTTTATGTACAGTGATGATCCAGTTCACTGTTTTCTAGTTGGTGCAAATCCCAGCTGTGCAACACTGAATGTCTGAGGTATGGCTTATGCTCTTTCATCTACTCAGACCAGTAGACCCCTCCAACAGCCTTTTTTGCAGTAAGAGAGGAAAGGTAATATACTGTTTGCATAGCTAACATCTGTGCAGCTACACTCCCTACCAACCGTTTTCCAATTTATCTCAAGCTGTTATCCATTGTAGCAGGGCATTACATTTGCTTACTTCTAATATTTGTAATGCCGCAAGGGTTGTGTCTTGATCAAGACACAACCATACATATTCCATAAGTTGTGGCTCCCTCCCACACTTGTAACTCTCAGTGCTGAGTGGTCATCCTTGTGAGGGAAAATCAGCAGTCAGAATGAAGGGTCTTTAGTACTTTTCTGTCTACTTGTGAAAAAGTAGCTCCAAAGTCTTCACAAAAGCAGCAACAGCATTCAGCTTGTATTCTGGCAAATAAGTTCCCAGGGGTACTGCTCCACTTAGGATTATTTTAAAGGGAAGTATTCTGTTTTACGTTGGCTTTTTAACAGTGTTGTCCTTTTAAGAAACCCAGTACCGTTGTAATATCAGAAGTTTTCTATCAGGAACCGTTATTTTTAGCTGTAGCTAATTTGGGGGATATTTTGGTGAGAAAATGTACCGCTTAACTAAACTTTGTATATTTTTACAATAAAGTTTATTGCCTGAAAGTGTTTTATTTGAGCAAGAATTTCTACAGGGTATGTTAGCATTTGTGTTCACTGTGTGACAACTTGGTGTGCCTGCTTATGTGTTACATTGTTTAAGGTTTTGTATTATTTGTGTATGTAAGAGTGCTCCTTATGAATGCTGTTAGAAAATATACCTCTCTTCAGTCACAGCATGGTTATGTGCTCACTCCTGCTGGTTCAACTTTCACTGTTCCTATAAAGAAAAAGAACTAGAGAGCTATTTGCTGACTCTATGGGCTTAGTTAGTGCTTCGGCCGATTGGTGAGTGACTCTGCAGAACTGTGCTGTCTTTGGCTGGGAGACATGGCAGGAGTTTATTCACAGGGTAACCAAGGAAAGAGACCATTAGACCTGTCAGATGTCGCTCATAAGAGCTGGTCTTCTTGCACACGGATTTCTGTAAAGAAAATATTGCATACTGTTTATCTCAAGGAAACTACAGTTTACAGGCTATGAATTCTGGTATCCTGAAGCCGCTACAAGTGAGCATCCCCTTGATTCTGGTTATGACAGTTTGGGTTTCTTCTCCTTCAGGTTCTTAATCCCAACTTTCTGACTAAAGAAAATATGATTTGTTTTCCTTATGTGGAGGCCTTGTTTTTTAATTAGACAATAGACTGGATGAATGAGGTATTTTTATGGTGACAAATAGTTTTTCCATGAACTGAGGAGATGCATGTTACAAATGGATATTCTTCTCTTCTCTCCTCTCCCATTCCTCCTAAGCTGTCAGCTTTGGAGGATGCATTGAAGGATGCCTATAATCATCCTGATACCCAGCCTTCATTCCCTTTAAAAAAGGGGGGGGCATATAGGATGCATAAAGTGTTTCCGACAAATAAACTTACTTTTTTCTCACCTTGGATCAGACCCAGCTGGAATATCCACTGCTTCTACTTTTGGGAATAAATTTGGTATTGAACAGCAACATTTCACCTGGTGACAAGGAAAGCAAGCTGTTAGACCATGTAGGTAAGAGAATATTTTCTTTCTTCACTTGGCTTTCAGAATTTTTAATTATCAGGCATACATGTGGAAGTTTATGCTTTGTTATATGAATAGTCTGAGGGAACCTGCTACTTTTCTTCCAACAATATTTTTTGAATATAACTGCTTTCTGCCTTGACCCATGTATCCAGATATGCTTTGAAGAATGTTTATGATTGTGCATGTGCTGTGTCTAGGGCTGTTGCTAAGTGTTGAGAGGGTATGCTTGGGTACATAACCAAAAGTTTAATGTAAATAAGTCTGAAATCTTAAATTCTGCTTTAGATAAGGATGTATTGTTTGGCTCCTCTGCAACCCAGGTTCTCAAACAGTTTGTTGAAAGACTGTGATTGGTTCAGAGAGTTTCTAATATTTTTTCATGTCCCCACAAAACCAGCTGTACTCTGGCAAACAATATGCTAAAAAGAGATGGCCACAGGGAAATAAGAAACAGAGGTCCTTTCAGAAACAGGCCAACAGTACAAAGTGACTATGCCAACATTATTTTCCCCACTCCCTCTCCTCTGGTCGTACCTTTTCAGATCTGCCCCACAAACTGTTCCTTAACATCTCCCTTTGGTAAAAAGATTGTCTCAGACTCTTGGGTGTTTTAAAGTCAGTACAGCAGGGTTGCAGGTGGCATTGGATACAGAAAGCTTTCAGGGGAATCCCTCCCCATCCTGTGAACCAAACAGAATATTTTCCTCTGGTTCTTCAGTCTTTACACACCCATAGAGTCCTAGAACCCAATGCCTGCAAGTCAAAGGGGCAAAGGCTTCTGTTCCAGAATGTTTCTGGTACCAAAGTAAGAGGCCTGTTGGAGACAAGTACTACATCTTTCATTTCTAAACCTTTATGTGAAAGTACCAATGGTGAGAATGTTGGCTTTACAGAACCTGTTACTCCTCATTCTTTCTATGAGTCGGATGGTAACTCTTGACTTAAATGAGGCTTGTTGCCATAGGGTTCAAGAAATTTCTAAGGTTTTCAGTTTCTGTGTCACATTATCGGTTCTGTGCATTATCCTTTTGGATTATCTACAGCTCCAAGGGTATTCATGAAATGCTTAGCTCCAGTCCTAGATTAATACAGACTAAATGTCATTCACATTTCTTTTCTTTTTATTTAGATGACTTATCTGTACAGAGTCTTTAGCCAAATGTCAAGAGCCATTACCATGGGTTATGCCTGTTTTGACCAAGCCGGGCTTCCAGATAAGTGTTGCAAAATCCTCCTTGACTTTCTCACAGGAGTGTATTTCTAAGATGCCTTTTAGAAACTTCTATTCAAAAGGCTTTTTTGACACGAGAATGAATTTTTACCTGGAATCTTTACTGAGCCTCTCCAATTAGTCTCCAATTTCAGCATTTCAGTGGAACCTAGGGTTTCTGGCTTTTATGATTTTCAGTATTCTCCTGCCCAGGTTGCACACGAGCAAGAGGTGATGGTCGACCCAGCATGTTCATCCTTGGAGCATCTAATTCTAGGTTTGTACTTTCTAAAGATGGAACTGCATTAATGGAAGCAGCAAATTCAGCTGAATCAAGTCTTCCTTTCTGTCCTTGGACCCTAAACCAATCTCTCACCACAGATGCTTCAAATTTTGCTTTGGGATCAGGCTCCATGGGGGTAAAAATAAAAGGCCTGTGGAGTTATTCAGACAGACCAAAGATGTTGGCTGTGATTCATGCCGTGAAGTCTTTCCATCTCCCATAGTTACCAAGACCTCATAAAGTAATTACACACAATACTAAAGTTATGCAGTAGATAAGCAGGGAGGTATACGTTCATACCCCCTATTCAGGCTGGCTATGATGGCTTGATAAGTTAGCTCTTTAAGATGCTTGAAAGATGAAGGAATGCTATAGCCTGTCAGAGCATACAAGCTAAGCAGGAGCAGGACATTCCCTCAGGAATAGAAATGTGAAAGAAGACTGTGCAGAGATAAGCAAGCCATCTAAATAAATGATCTAGTTGTGGGGAACCCTTCAAATAGATTTGCTTGTCTCCTTTCAAAACAGACAAGTAAAAAAAAATTGTTCCAGGACTCTTTGCAAGTAAGCTTGGAAAATACATGTGCCTTCATTCCGTTGGCAGGGAATGTACCTTTTTGTTCCACTGGTATCCAGGGTTATTGTGAATATTCAGAAGGATACCCTAAAAATCATTGTGATGAATCCTGCAACTAGACAAAGGCGGTTACCACAGTATTCCTCACAGACTGAATCTACTCGTACAAGACAGGGGGAGTTTGATATATCCCAGTCTGAAGCAGTTTCAACTGACAGGATGTTTCAATTCTGATACTGTTTAGGCACTTCTTTCACAAGGACATGCAACAGGTACTAAAGTAGGCAAGAAAGCCTGTACTAGAAACTCGTTTAAGAAAGTGGAAGTGATTTTGTAGTTGGTGCCTAACCAATAACCAGGGGCCCATCAGGGATATTTTACCACTGTTTTCATCTTGTGGCCATTTCAGCATGTCTGCCCACGGATCCCTCTTTTTTTCTATGTTTGTGGTAAAACAGTTGCTGAAAGGAGTTTTTACCCCCGAGACCTCCTTATAAACAGGTTGCTCATCCTTGGGATCTCAACATTTGTGCTGTTGAAGTTGACACTGTCACCTTTTAAACCTGCTCATTAAGCTGATTTAAGGTTTTTGACTTGGTGCAACTGTACTTTTCATTGCTTTAACGTCTGCAAGAAGAGTATCTGAGTTCCAAGATCATGGTGCATGAGCCTTCCCTCATTCTACAAACTGCCATATTGGTTTTGGAGTTTACTTTGAATAGAGCTGTCAGTCTCCCAGTTTTCTATTCAAAGCCTAACAACAACAAAACAACTGTGCGAAAGAGTTCTGTATACTCTGGTATTAGCTTGACAGAACTAAGTTCTTAAGAAGTAAGGAGACAATCAGCTTTTCTAAACGGACCATTTTCAGGTGCTATTGTTTTTTGTTCCCACCATGGCAAATCCACTATTAGTCTTGACTTTGATGACTTACTTGAAAGAAGTTGACTCCAGATGCAGCTTCATTAATATGTGCACATACCTTTACAAACAGATTCCAAGTCCAAGTCTAGCTTTGGTAGGTCTATTATCCTATGAACCTATTATCCTTCCTTTTCTAAGGTTGAATAGGCTTTGGTAGTCTGCACATATATTTTAAGTTACTGCAGCAATGAGATTGATGATAACAGTAAAGTTGTGTAAGTTGCATTTACCCACAGCAGTAGATGTTTGAATTCCTGTGTGTTATATGTGCTTTTGTTTTGTTTTGTTTTTAGGATTGTTAGGCTTCTCTCTCTCTCTCTCTCTCTCTCTCTCTCTCTCTCTCTCTCTCTCTCTCTCTGTCTCTCTCTCTCTCTCTCTCTCTCTCTCTCTGTCTCTCTGTCTCTCTCTCTTGGCAAGAAAGTTCTAAAGAAGTCTTCGCTCTTTACTGCTAATTTCCCTCCTTTGGGCTGGCCAGTCAACAGTCCGAGGAAAGGTGTGTGTTGGGGGGCAGAGCTTTGTGAAGCTGGTTGAGCCTTTCCTAGGCAGGGTAACAACCATTGTAGCCTGGAACATCTACTGGGATAACAGCCAAAAGCATGTTTAGTGTGGGTTTGAAGAATTTTATAGAAAATAACTTCCAAAATATTAAACATATGCATCAGAATGTCTCATTTTGGCCATGGTTTGTCAAAAGCTGTAAAAAAAAAAAAAAAAATTCATTCAGTGGGCATAAGGTTTGTATTTTTCAAGGTGTGGGCCCGTTTGTCCTCTTTGGTTATTTAAAGGGTCTTGTTGGCAGCGTTTTTAGTGTATTTTTTATAATCTGTTTTTACAGAATACTTACGGTCTTGCATAAAGTCCTTTAGAACACCCGGTTAATCAGTCAGAGCAATCTCAAAGGTTGCAAAATTTGTAAGTAGGCACGAACATTGTGTGCTTGGGGAAGGTTCTGTGTTCTAGTGTTTGAATAGGTGATTGTGATGTTTTAATTCTTTTGTTTTGTTTTAGGTTCACTGGTTTGCACTTTTTTTCTGACTGTGAATGGCCTATATTCCTCTGGTGATGATGTTGTAGAGCTGACTCCAACAAATTTCCACAAAGAAGTCATGCAGAGTGACAGTTTGTGGCTAATAGAGTTTTATGCCCCTTGGTAAGTGAAGTGCTTTAATTATGTTGATGCATCCATTGTTCAAGTTTTGTTTTATTTTCAGTTGCATTTTTTGGTTTAGTAAAACAACACTGTATCAGACATGTATTTATTTATTATTTATTTATTTGTCCATCCATTAATTTATCCATCTATTGACCATTATTCACCATAGACTAATCTCCTCTTCTCATGGGAGACCGGAGATAGTATTTGTACTACCAGGGGAAATTTGCCAGGACAGCAGTGAACTTCCACTACATTTTTTTTCAGTAGGTGACATGAGCTATTTTACATCCACCTGAGCTATCACCAGCTCAGGCAGACGAGACTTTGGCTTAACATCTCATTTGAAGGATGACACTCGGGAGTGCAGCACCCCCCCTTACATGTGTGTATGACTTCTGAGACCCTTTTGATTCCTTTCCAACAGTACTTTTCCATCACTCCATTCAAGAGCTTTTTGTAAAGATCCCCACATGCTAACTACTTAAGTATGGCTGAACAGCACACACACACACACACACACACACAGTCCAGTTTTTTTTTACTACTTCAGTAGTTCAGATCATGATCCTAGCTTTTGTTTAAAGTTCCTGCAGCCTATGCCTAATTAAGTCTGCTTGGTATCTATGTGGCCATCAGTCTGTTGGCTATGGCTTGCACTGACATTATCTTTGACTTTGTAAGTAGTACAAATTCTGGCCTGGCTGAAAGTTCACCCCCATCAATCAGCAGTGCCATAGATCCATGCCTCTCTGATGACCTGAAAATTGGTAGGATGGAAAATTCCTTGCTGGGGACCAGGAGTTTTTCATTCGGCCCTGGCATAACCAGTATGGAAACTCTGGTAGATAAGAGCCTAACCCTCTTGGTATTATAAAGGAACTCTCCCATTTGGGAATTAACCCCTACATTACCAGATGGGGTATTATAAATGAACTCTCCCATTTGGGAATTAACCCCTACATTACCAGATGGGTAGCCAACTGGCTCACCAACAGGACACATACTTTAAAGTGGTGACTTCACTTCTAGTAAAATACCAGTCACCAGTGGCATACCCCCTTACTGTTCAGAATTTTATTTCTCAGAAGTCCAGGCAAACTTGGACAGCCCGTGGCTGACCAATTTCACTGACAGTTGCAAATTGGGATCAGTCATTGAGCCTCACCAGTGATGTTGATATACTGTGGACAGGGTTAACACAGACAAATGATTGGTGACAAATTAAAGCTAAATGCAAAACAATGCATTATTATTCCATTTTGGAAAGCTGACATCACTGCTAATTACATTATAAACAGCAGCCCCCTAAGTATAGACCAGTGGTGTGTGATCTAGGTACTCACATTGACAGCAACCTGAACTTTGACCACCACATGTCCGCAATAGTAAGGAAATCCTTCTATGTGGCACATAAGTAAAGGCCATCTAGATCGAAGGATGTTATAATTCTTTTGTACTCTGCCCTCATCAGACCAATCATTGAATACATTGCTCCCTTTTGCATGTACCTCACCAGACACCTACAGCAGTTGGAGAACCCACAGAGGATTCTCGCCAAGAAATTACAAGGTACACAAAACAAGATGTTAAGTTGTCTATCTCGCCCTCGTTCTTGCTGGTTGGGATCGGAGCCAATCCTCTGCTCTGACTCGGCCATCTTCAATAGCTCGAGAGCTGTTTACTGGCTTGAGGCTACCCCTTATCCCATAATGCCTAGCGATAGCTACCCAGATCTCGTTTGCCACTTCAGCTGCGAGGTGTCGTTATTCTGGCTCGGGCTTGTGTAGAATTTTTTGTGTAATTTTTCACTAGAATTTAACTCTTCTAGTACTTTATTATTAGCGATAGTTTTGTTTCTGTGGTAGATAATTGTTTATTATATGGTATCCCTCTTTTTTGTAGAACTCGTTTCATTAACCCACCCCTCCCCCCTTCATTCAAGTTTTTTTATCTATAGCCTTTCTAGTAGGTGTGTTTTTTGTTCTTGTAGACTGAATATTGCTCCTTTTTTATTGTTATAATTGGTTGGCTTCCTTCTACAGTAAAGTATGTCAAAGGAATCTAAGGTTTCTGGGTTTAAGAAGTGTGACTCATGCTGTCAGAAAATGTCTCTGACAGATGGGCACACTTCTTGCGTCTATTGTTTAGGCGCTGTGCACCTGCAGGACTCTTGTTCTATTTGCCATGCCTTTAGTCCAAGAGTCCTGCAGGAGCATAAGAATAAGTTGATTCTTAGGGGTCTTTTAAAACCCCAGGATTCACCGGCCAAGAGCTCACAGCCAGTGTAATCCCCTAAATCCACTAAGCCATCGGCTCCAACGTTGGTGCCATCTTTGGTTCAGGATTTACCTTCTACGTTGGTTCCGGTTGGCACCGACAAGACAATCTTCCCATCGGCTCCATCAGAGGCTTCGGAGCCGTCGCTGAGCCATAAGAGGCTGAGGTCCCCTTCCCTAGAGTCTGTGCATTCGGCTCCTCAGTCTCCTTTACTTCAGAGCGAGCGTAGTCACCGATCCTCACTCCTCTCGATCCTCTGGACAATCGGATCATGATGTGAAGAGAGTGGTCAGTAGGTTGCTAAAGTTGCAGGCACTAGCTAAATTGTTGTCCAGCCCTCCTCAACAGGTATCTGCTCCATCAACTTCTCTTGATGTTCCTCCTCCTACTCCAATGAGTTCGGAGCCGCTCCGATAACTCTATCTCCTTCGGTTCCGACGTCGGCTCCGTTTCCCTCGGTGGTACCTTCCATCGAGGGATCTGGGCGCCGGGGCTCCCTCATCAGTTCCCAGAGGACGAGTGGCATCGAACCCTTGTCCGACCCCATTCTCCCTCTCGGAGCTTCGGCGCAGGTGAGCTCGGCTCCAACATCGGCCTCGGAGCCGTCCCCCTCAGTGCGGAGAAAGATTCCTATTTCTTCGGAACCGGAGCTTTCTCTGCATCATGGCAGGGACGCCTTCGATGTCATGTGGAGTGTGCTGTCCTCTGAGTCAGCTCCACTTACAGCCCCACCGGCTCCGTCCCCTGTAGTGCCTGTGCCAACCTCTGCTCCTCCTCCAGACCCTAAGCATAGGGAACCGATGCTCCAGGACACCCCATTGGGTGTTTCCTCCTCTTCTGAGGCCTCTCCTGATAACTCGGAGGAGCCCCCTCATAAGAAAAAGTGTAATTGAAAGCACATTGACTCCCCCTGTCACTTCTGATACAGACTTAGATGATTCATAAGGGTCCCCGAGGTTTCCTTCTCTGACATCCTAGAAATGCTTAAGCAGAGGGGGAACTGGAATCCCCTAGCCCCTACCGAGGATGAGTCTGTATTTCTGGATGCTTTCGGTTCCCGACCTTCCACCTCCTGGGTGTCTCCGCCTTTCGATCCACTTATGACAATGGTGGCTTGAAAGGCTTGGTCAGCTCTGGATACAGTGGAACCAACTCTGAGGAGACCTAGTAAATTCATTACAGCACCCCAGGATAAGCAATTCCTTTCAAAAGGTGTTCCTGTTGATGCCATGGTGGTAGCAGCAGCCACCAAAAAGGAGTTAGCAGAAACCTCTTAGTCTGTCCATCCCCCTAACAGGGTGTCTAGAATGATGGACAGATACAGGAAGCGAATGTTCGCTTCAGCGACCTTATCTATGAGGTCACTGAACTACCTTTGTCATTTTACCCAACTTTAAAGGGATCTCCTTGAAGAGCTCTGAGATACCCTTCAAGATCCAACAGCTGAGGGAGCACAAGCCAAGGTAGCTTCCCAGCTAGCGACACTTAATTCTGTTGTTAACTCCTCCATGAGACTCATTTCCTACGCAGCCGATGGAGCGAGTAGAGCCGCAGGTACGGGTGTGGCCCTTAGGAGGCATGTGGATGCGGCTGTGTAACTTTGCGGAACCCTTTCGAGCGTCCTTCACCAGCACTCCCTTTGATGGTTCCTTTCTTTTTGGACCACAGGTGAAAGACACTTTGACTAGGTGTGAGCAAAAAGGCAAGACACTCTCTGCCGTGGGAGTTTTTCCACTCCCTCTAGACCTTACCCCAAGGGTAAGAAGAGTGGGAAGATGTGGTTCGTAAATCTCAGGGAGCCTTACCTGACACATGTAGTGATTTTTCCTCCAGAGGCAGAGGGGGAAACTATAATAATAGACACCGCCCTCATGGCAGAGGGGGTCCGCAGAACCAGAGCAACCGAGAATCCTTCTCTGATAAGCCCTTCCAGCATCTCTGAAGGGTTTCCCGGCTGCTCACCTCCGGAGGCAGTCGGGGGAAGACTTTCACTGCCCCCAAAAGCCTGGCAAAGTTTAACACAAGACAAATTGGTAAGGTCCATTATGTCAAGGAAGACCCTTCCAGATGTTCCACCCAATCTGAAGGATCAAGCAGTAATAGAAGTTTCAAAACTGCTAGAAAAAGAGTCATCCAGGAAGTCCTGGCAGACCAGCACTGATCTGGAACTTACTCAAGGTTCTTTTTAGTACCAAAAAAGACAGGGGACTGGAGACCGATTCTGGATCTCAGCAGACTAAACAAGTCTGTGCAAAGAACAAAGTTTCGGATGGTCACGTTACAGTCCATTCTACCCTTTCTGGGTCAGGACAATTGGATGTGCTCTATAGATCTTCAGGACGCGTACTACCATATCAAGATGGACAGGCGCTCCAGGAGATATCTTCGCTTCTGGCTGGGGGCCAGTCATCATCAGTTCAGAGCTCTGCCCTTTGGTCTCACCACAGCCCCCAGGGTGTTCAAATGTATGGCAGTGGTCACTGTTCACCTGAGACGTCAAGGATTTCAGGTGTTTCCATATCTAGATGACTGGCTCCTTACTGCTACCACCAGGCATCCACTCCTACAAGCGCGGGACTCCACAATCACAATCTGCTCCCAGCTAGGCATTACAATAAATTTCAACAAATCTGCCTTGTTGCCCTGTCAATCTATCACTTGCATAGGAGCAGACTTAGACACAAGGGATATGTTTGCAAGGCTACCACCAGAAAGGGTGCCTGCAATTCGTCAGCAAGTACAGGTTCTGATGCAGAGCAAAAGGATCCAAGTCAGGTAAGTCCTTCAAACTCTGGGTTCCATGGCAGCAGCCATTTTTTCTAATTCCACTAGCGCGCTTTCATATGAGAATTCTTCAGTGGCTTCTGTTTACACAGTGGTCTTTCCAACAGCTACCCATGACTCACATGATCATGATCACGGATGCATGCAAAAGACATCTTTCTTGGTGGATGGTCTCCCCTCTAGTTACTCAGGGCAGACCTTTTATACAACCCCCTCTGGTAGCCACAGTGATGACAGATGCCTCCCTGATAGGGGGGGGGGGGCATTATCTGGGCAGGACAGTCCAAGGTACTTGGCAACCTCACGAGTACCATCTGCACATGTTCTGGAAATGAGAGCTGTGCTCCTGGCGTTGCAAGCCCTTCAAGACTCTCTTCCTTCTGGGACCATTGCTATCCAAATGGGCAACATGTCATTGGTGTGGTACATCAACAAGCAGGGCGGAACCAGATCCTACCCCCTGTGTCGAGAAGCACTCAGACTTTGGCAGTGGGCGATTTTCCTCCCAACGTTTTCTGTTTGCGACGCACATCCCTGAGAGATCCAACGTCATAGTGGACAGGTTCAGCAGAGTTATCCTCATGCCTCACGAGTGGTCTCTGAATCAGGAAGTTGCGAATCTTATTTTCTGCAAATGGGGACAGCCTTGCTGCGATCTTTGCTACAGCAACTACTTCTCCCTTCTTCCGCTTCCGGGTCACATACCCAGAGACGCTCTAGTCCACGATTGGCCCCAGGGACTTCTTTATGCCTTTCCTCCCATCTCCCTGATACCCAAACTTATACAGAAAGCAATATCGTTGAGTTGCAAAACCTCATTGCCCCCCTACTGGCCTCGACAGATATGGTTCTTCCCATTCCTGCACAGTTACCTTCTCGATCAGCCCTGGACTCTGGACCCAATTCCAGACTTCCTGGTTCATCAATCAGGGGGGTTGCATCAATTCCTCAAAACTCTCCAGCTCACAGATTGGTTGCTCCACTTCCAACCTTAGCCAGGCTTCCCAACATTTCCCCAGCAGTCCGTGAGATTATCGTCTCTTCTCACAAGTCTACAACGAGGAAAACTTATGCTAGCAAATGGAAAAGTTTTTCTTGTTGGGCAAAGGCTAGGAATGTGGATCCCTTTTCAGCCCCAGTCCACGAAATTCTGGAATTCCTAGCACAACTGTTTCACTCCGGGTCCGCTTCTGCTACGATCGGGGTACAATTGGCAGCCATTGCTAACTTTCATGTTGGTTTTTCGAATTCTAACATTGTCTCATAAGCTCTGTAAAGCTTTCTTGAGAGGGACAACTCTTTTCAGGCCTCCAGGGAGAGATCTCCCTCCTCCTTGGGACCTTAATTTAGTCCCAACTTCCTTAATTCTGCCCCCTTTTGAACCAGCAGCGTCCTGCTCTATCAAGTTTCTGTCTTGGAAGACACTCTTTCTGGTAGCTATTACTTCAGCCAGACGCATCTCCGAACGTCAGGCGCTGTGTGTTCGTCCTCCCTACTTGGTTTTTCATAAGGACAGGGTTGCTCTGAGGACTAATCCTTCGTTTCTTCCTAAAGTCTGCTCAGAAAATAATTTAAACCAATCTATAGATCTTCCTGTGTTTTTCCCTAATCATACCAACAAGACAGAGTACAAACTACACCAATTGGACGTTCATAGACAATTGCGTTTTTACCTGCAGAGAACTAAGGAAATAAGGAAGTCGGACCAACTATTCCTTTCTTATGCCTTTGGCAAACAAGGTCTCCCAGTTTCCAGGGTAACCTTGTCTAGATGGTTGTCACACACTATTACTTTCATTTATCAGTTAAACAAAGAGTTACCCATTTAACCGAAAGGTCATTCTACTAGGGCCTTGGCCACCTCTGTAGCCTTCCAGTCTAGGTTGCCCATGGATTCTATCTGTGCAGCTGCCACGTGGGCAAACCCTCATACCTTTATTTCTCATTAAAAGTTGGATATGGTCTCCAGGAGCAGAGCTGACTTTGGTTCCACTGTTCTGAAGAGTCTGTTCCACTGAGCCACCCAGGATATTAGGTGCTACAGACGCTGTCCCAACCAGCAAGAATGAAGGCGAGATGGACAACTTAACATAAAGAAGTTATGTACCTACTATAACGTTCCATGTTAGTTGTCTTCATCTCACCTTCCTTCTTGCCCCTGTCCTAGTGGACCGAGAGGAGTTTCTGTTTCACTGGCTGTCTGTTCTCTTGTTTTTTCTCTATTGTCTTAGAGAATATGACAGGTATAGTCAACTAATTATTTGACTGGTTTATTCTTTTGTTATGTCTGGAGTTAGCTATCGCTAGGCATTATGGGATAAGGGCTAGCCTCGAGCCAGTAAACGGCTCTCGAGCTATTGAAGATGGCCAAGTCGGAGCCAAGGATCAGCTCCGATCCCAACCAGCAAGAAGGAAGGCGAGATGAAGACAACTAATATGGAACGTTATGGTAGGTACATAACTTATTTTTTTGCACAGAAAGACTGAAAGCCCTGTCGCACTATTCTGTCCCCTACAGGTTGCTAAGGGGTGATCTGTGCCTGATTTGCAGGGCAGTCTCTGACCCTGCCCTGATTGATTTACGAATGTGTGGTATTTCTAACTGCACAAGGGTCACTCGCTCCAGGGATCTTAACCTACTCTCTGAGATGAACAGGTCATGCTGGAGAGATGGATACATCTTCCAGAGACTGACACTTCTCTGGCACAAGCTTCAGATTCACATGAAATTGAGCCCCTCCTTGACCTTCTTCAAACACACCTGAGATCAATGAATGGATGACCGTAAATTCACTCCTGGGTTGGCGCCCATGTTCTTCCTGGATAGAGGAAGCCATTATTAACTACCATAGACCCTTATCTCTGTGAACTTCTCACTTAACCACCAACAGTTGGGGCAACTCGAGATAACTATGGATGGGTTTGTCAGGGTTCTAGGGCTGCTAGCCTGTAGCCTTCTATGAATCTATGAGCATATGTCATTTGTTGAAATGGTGTTCCATACCATCATGTACTTGCAGTATGCACACACTATACATCAGTCACACCTCTTCTAAACAACGGAAGTGGAGAATGATTGCAGTCCATGCTTGCACTAACATTTAAAAAAAAAATCACTTGGGCTTCATAACGAAACACAGTAGCATTGGGCAAATTCTGTATTTAACTATAAGCTTTCATCTGTCTTCCCTGCCTAAGGTCCTGCTTTTCCTGGTGGCTCAAGTTTTTGGTATATGTTTTTTTTTTTAATCTGGCCTTTTGGTACTATTTGCGTACTCCTAAGGTGTGTTTTTACTTGGTTTGCAATTTTGGCTCTGTGGACAGCACACCTAGGGTTGCAGGATCAGGCATGTGCCTTCATGGGATGTCACAACCGAAATTCTGTATCCTTAAGAAAGAAGTCTGAATCGGCATTCTTCATACCAAGTTAGATATGAAGGGCTTTTTCCTCAACATCTCTCAGGACCTGGTTGATTTGGCCAGAGGAAAAACAGGCTATCTGAAGTAGTTAACTTCATTTGTGCAGCAACCTGCGGGTATCGGATCCGACAGTTTTCAACAGCTTAGATCCGAGCTCCTAGCTCCTCCCTCTACCCATAAACCCCTGCCAACCCTGACTGACCCCAGATCTAGTTTGCCACGCTTGTTGTCAGCAGCTGGATTCTCGAGCTCCGTCGTTAGCGAATTTCTGTGAGGAAAAAAAAAAAGAAAATTTTTTACTTTTTCTATACTTTTGGTGTGAGTACTGTGTGTTAGGCCCGTACCTGTTTCCCTAAGCTTAAATCTTCTTTAGTTTATATATATTTTTCCCTCCCTTTCCCTCGCTGGTTTGTTAGGGTCGGTGTGTGTGTGTGTGTGTGTGTGTGTGTGTGTGTGTGTGTGTGTGTGTGTGTGTGTGTGTTGGGAACTAGCATGTGTTTCTTTAGTTTTAAAAATGTCTGAGGCCCCAAAACCTATCTTCTTGAAGTGCACCGAGTGTGGCAATAAGCTTACACTCTTATGGGAAAATCTTTATGATCATTCTCTGCTTTGCTTTCTTATCTTCCTTTTTCTAATACCAGCTACCTGCAGCTCATGTTGTCTCACCCTGTCTGTGGTATGGCTCTCTTGGCCTTGCCACTGCAGTCTTGACTGTGGTCTGGGACTGCTGTTGGAGGAGAGGATTCAGAGTGCTCCCTGACTTGGAACCATCACAAAGAGCCAGTAGGTTCTGCATGTGAATAGTGTGGACCACTCAAGTCTTCTTGAGTAGTAAATTTAATCCTTGCACATTGCTAGGATATCACATGGCATGCATAATACATTGCTGAATGTTAAGATATCACATGGCCTGCATCACAAAGTAGCCAGTGGTGCACTAAGGAAAGTGTCTAGCGCAGAGTCAAAGTGAGCTTAACCGGCTTCATCCGTGAGCATAGTTTGCACATCTCGTTATCACCAAAATGAGCAGGCTGGCAGCTACAGCTCCACTTTGCAGTAACGATTCAGAGACAGTCTTGCTAACCTCCCTTATCAGTATGACTAATGTATGTGAGGCCTGTTTCAGCACAATGTAAATGCTGTAGCCATAGTGTGGGACAGTGTATGCTAAGGTGAGCAAGTCAAGATTTCACTGAAGAAGACTTTACACTTATGGACACCTGAAAAAGATAATATGCCTGATAATGTATGTCTAAACTATACTGAATATCCATGGTGAATGTCTACAAAATGGACTGGGGCAACCAGCACGCATAATGCAAGCACATGACAGTAAATACCCACCTTGGTTGGGGATATTAAAGCCAAGTTGCAAAATTTTCCTCCTAGACAAAACTGTAGTCTGGGCCACAGTTTTATGAAAGTTTTAAGAATCTAGAAGAGAAGTCCAGTGCTGGCCACAGTCAGACATGTCTCCTTTTCTGCTTAAGTAACAAGGACCCTTTTACAGGAAAGAAGGGGAGGGTTAATGGCTCAGAGGAAGCTAGACCCTTTTGATAAGAAAAATCCTAGTATTACAAGGGGAAGCAAGGAAGATTAGTACTCTGGCCTACCCCCCCCAGCCCAATTCCAAGACCCGATACCCAACCTTTAAAGGAAGGTTGTCTGCAGTTACAGCAGACTGATGAGTACAAGATATCTGTGCAAATGGGTACTAACTAGAATTTAAACTCAGTCCTCTAGGCAATGAGATGCTAAGGATCCCAGCAACCCAACAGCATGTCATCGTATTCATTTTGCATCTAGTGCTAGAGCAGGAGACCACCATACAAGTGGTCCCCAAAGGTCGAGATAGGAAAAGACTTCTCCATAATCTGCATGGTCAGTCTTCACTTGAAACCAAGGAAGCCAGTCTTGGACTTATCCAGATTAAACAAGCTTGTATGTGCCTAAGTCCACAATGTTCACTATCCAGGATGTCATTCCATTGCATTTAATTTCCAAAGTATAAATTTGTCACTATGGATGTAAAAGATGCATACACAAGGTGGGCAGATGCTTATTAAGACTTTGGAAGTGGTCACCCCTTACAGTTTGCCTCCTTGCTGTTTGGCTTAGCCAGTGCTCTGATGGTTTTCACCAAATGTCTGGTTCTGGTGATTGCCCCTTTGCAAAACACAGGGATGCATACACCTTGATGACGTACAGTATCAAGACTATACCCAAAAAGCCATATCTTTGCATAACATTCCCTGCAAAAACCAGGCTTTGTGCTGAAACTTTAAAATCAAACCTAATTTCTTGTCTTGTATCAAGTTTTCCTCGGAGTGCCAATTATCATTAACCTATTCAGGGCGCTTCTCCCACTAGAACGTATTTTCAGTCACCACCTCCTTGCAAGAAATGCAGCAAATTCTCATTGGACTGCCAAGGAAGTATTCTGTATATTAGGAGTTATGGCCTCACTAGCTTGGATACATTTGAGAAAGATCCAGTATTCTCTCCGGACCATTTAGTATCGTATTTATAACCATTGGAGCATTCCGTCATCCTTACCTTGCCTAAAAAGAAACTGAGCTGGAGGATTTTCTCACATAAAACAAGAGCCTGCACTTTCTGTTGCCAGCACATAATTAAACCCTATAAACAGATGCCTTTGAGCTGTCATGGGGTGCACAATGTTAGGGCCTAAAAGGTGGGGATAAGTGGTCCGAGAGAGAGGGTAAGCAAGTTACACACCTAAAGGAAAAGCTAGCTGTATAGTACAACCTTCAGGAGATAAGTCCCTGGTGGTCCCAGTTACCCTGAAGATGGTCACAGCACAGCAGCCATGTGGTAAAACAGACAGGCACTCGTGCACACTTAGTTTTGTGCAGGATGGCTCTGAAGACCTGGGAGATGAGTCAAAACATGATGCTAGTGGCAGTTTACATCCTCACAAAAAAAAATTGCTGGCAGACCACTTGAGCACTAAATCAAGCTAAATTTTAATTTTTTTTTCTTTTACTCAAAACAACTGTGAAATAATTCTCCATTTCTTAAATGTGGTCAGGCATTTAAAGGACTGCTTAGAACTAGTCATCCCATCTAAGGCTGGGACAGGTTTAAGTGCAGCAGTCTTTAAAGGCAGTTTGTACCCCTTGTTCTCTGGTGTACTATCCAACCAAGGAGTAGGGCTTGTAAGGTGTGGAATGCTTCATGAGTTTGACTGCAGCAGTGACTTACACAAACATGGTGCAGTTACGTTGTCAACTTTTGCAGAGTTGTAAATGATCAAGTTTAGTCAGTACTGCAGTCCTGTTTCCTTCCCTCTGTCTACTCTATATCCCATTGGATTCCCAGACTGAGGTGGGTGTCCTTGCTGTCTTTCCCTACCCTCCTTCAGTACTTTACCCTTTCACATTAGTCTAGAAAGTGTACCAGGACTGTCGCTATGTAATACTGTGTGTACCAGAATATGTCCTTTTTTAGTTGAGCAAATTGGTTTTGGGGCCGTGCTAACTTTACATAGGAGGGTAAGAAAAATACAATATGATGGACTGTTCAACCACCTTTATGCTGCAGCATAGCTATATCTGGAGGATAAAAGATGTGGAGTCAGTGTAGAGGAGAAGGGGATGGTCTCTGAAACTGTGGCGGAATGTTGTAGCCCACCTGTGGCTGTTTGAACATTCTGAATACTACACCCTGCATTATTTCTCTCCTTAAGGATAAGGGTAAAACAGATGGCTTTTTTTTCAACCAGCCAAGACAAATTCTCTGTCTCAAGGACATTCCTCAAAGCTGTATGATACATGTGTTTTTCCATTCTTCTTTTTTTGTTGTTGTAGTTGACTGATTGATATAAGGCACACATGATGAAAATAACAGTGGTTGCTTAGAAGTCTTTAGTACTAGCGTTCCGAGTCCTTAAATGATTTCTATAGGTGGCGTCTCCAAGTTTTAGTTTCTGTGCCTTCCCTTTGTTCCTGCAGTTCCAAAGTTAAAGTTGACAAATTATGGGACTGCGTATGTGGAGATATTTCCAGTACCTGAGGCTATAGAGGTTAAGGCCCCTTTCTTTTTTCCCAGAAGAGTAATCACAAACTTAAACTTGTCTTTATTCTAGACTGAGCTGAAACTTCCATTCTTGTACTTGGAAACTACAACAGTATTGTTGTATACCAACAAAAAATGGGAACATCCACTTGTAATCACTGTGCAGACTTGTAAGTATACTAACTCTAAAACTGCAAGAAAAGGGCAAAGGTCACAATGAACATTCATTCCCTACCTCCCAGTTGGCAAAAATTGCATGCAAAACAGTTAGCTGTGGTTCAGATATCACATCCAGACTTGACCTGACAAATAAAACACACCTTGAATGATTACAAAATTATTTATTAAATTTTCCCAAAAATAAAAGTAAGTTACTTGCTGCAACACTTCATTCATGGAATAAAGACCGTTCCAGAGAAACTCTGTTAAGTTAGGCAGAACTTCCTCTGTCTATGAAATGTGCGTTCTCCCAGGTAGAAATCATTTTGTATGAAATGAGGACAAACAGCTTCCCTGTTCCATACAGAGGAATCACTCATTAGAACAGACAACTGCTTTTCTCTTTAACGTAGTCATTGACTTCTGCCCCCCCTTTTTTTTTTGCATGTAGTTCTTGTAATTCTGAGACTAAAAGTAAAATTATAAAAAGTAAGTATTATTCTTATTGGTTGGTTGCCGCAAAGACAACCCTCTGTTATTGTCCTGACAAGCATGTTACTCACCCATCCTTTTGTTATTCCCTACCTGAGCATTTATTTTAACTCTGTAAGTGATGTATCCCTGAATCAGATGTAAACACTAGATGCTTTCTTATTTTAAAGAAACTAGGAGGCCTACAATGCTAATTGACTCGAAACTTGTGCACTGGAAGGGGGGTTCTGTTTGACTAGGCAATGAATTTTCACCTTCCATGTCTGTCCCTCAAAGCCTTACTGCTTTAATATTTGCTTGGCCTGTTTAGTTAAAATATTTACCATTTCTGCTGCCTTCCTGCTTGTGCTTCTATCAGCAGTGTGACAACCAGAAGTGAAATGGTTTAGGGGGATCCTTTTTAAGATCTGCAAGACATCTGTTTTCTCAGCTTGGGGCTTGTATTTTATGATTGAAAAGCTGGCACCACCTCTTAAAATCTGTTGCTTTAGCCAGTTTTTAAGATTTTATCTTGGAAAGCAATTTTGTTTGCAGTTACATCAGCAAAAAGAATGTCTGAGCTGCAAGGCTTATATATATATATATATATATATATATATATATATATATATATATATATATATATAAAATGTGTATATATGTATATATGTATGTATGTGTGTGTGTGTGTGTGTGTGTGTATATATATATATATATATATATATATATGTATATATATATATATATATATATATATATATAAGGACCTGGCCAAAGCCTTCCCCACTCGGCCATAATAGGTAAACTCTCTCAGCTAGGCATCAATCCATATGTTACCAGATGGGCAGCAAACTGGCTTACTGATAGAACCCATCTAGTCATAAGCCACCTCAAGCAAGTAGACCTGTAACAAGTGGTATACCCGGGTTCGGTCTTCAGGCCTCTGTTTGGAATATACTTTTCTGAGGTGCAGGCCAAAACCAGTGGGCTATGGCTGAGCAAGTTTGCAGATGACTGCAAGCTGGGTGCTATCATCAATTCACCTAGTGATGTAGACATCCTGCAAGAAGGTCTCAACCAGACAAATGACTGGTGCCAAAAACATGGCCTCAAGCTGAATACCAAAAAGTGCATCATCATCATCCCCTTTGGGGAGAGTGACATCCCCACAGATCATCACATTAATAACAATGTCCTAAGCACGCAATCAATCGTGAGGGATTTGGGCACCCAGGTTGATAGCAACCTGACTTTTGACCACTATGTTGCTTCCGTTGTATGGAAAGCCTTCTACATGGCCCACCTCATAAGTAAGGGTATCTCATCCAAGGACAAGGAGGTCATAACATCCCTCTATTCTTGACTTGTAAGGCTCATTATTGAGTACAACTCCCCTTTCAGCATGTACCTCGCAAAGCACATGCAGCAGCTGGAGAAACCACAGAGGTTCCTCACCAGGAGAATCCAGGGCCTCAAGCATCTACCATACACAGACTAAAAGCCCCATCCCTCTACTCAGTGTCATAGTGTTGCAGGAGGTGACCTTTGTCTGGCATACAAGGTTCATAGGTTGGTACTAGGCTATCAGCCCTAGGGCCTATACAAGCCTAGCCATAACAATTCCCTGGCTATTTCTTCCCACATTATTTACTTTCCTGGACCCCTGTCTAGCAGGGCGACTGACGTGATCCCTGGGGTGAATTTCCTTTCTCCCATCCAGTCGTCAAGGTTCCTTTTGAAGAGGTCCAAAGAGGCACTCTGCTTGATATGTATGGGCAATCTATTCCAGAGTCTGGGGAGTCTCTAGGTCAGGAACCTATCCCTCCAGCATGATGTCCTTCAAGGATGCATCTGCAGTCCTAACAAATGGGTTGTCCTGTCGTCAGGCAGCCCGATTCCAAAGTCTGGGTCTGGCCTCGGCTGGTGTCGCACTTCACCCGACGTCATCTCTGCTGGTCTTCGGGTATAAAGGCATCAGCCGCGCCATTTCCTCAGTCTTTCTTGCCGTGGCGCCGAAGCAGAAGCTGTTCGCAAGTGCCGGTCGGTCAGATCCAGAGATTATTACTACCGAATACTACTAAGACTTCTAAAGCTAAGTACCCCGTTGGGGACTCTTTCTTGCCTCAGCCGATGTCAGAAAAAGTGAATAACTGTTTAACTTGTGGGAAACAAATATCTCATCTCATAAAGATTTCCACTCTTACTGCTTACCTTGTTTAGGCCCAGACCACGACGTAGCAGCCTGTTTAGCCTGTGCTTCTTTCAACCGATGAACGCTTAGGCGTCGGTCGGAGTTTGCTGAACAGTTTTTCGGCTCAGATTTTGCGTACATTATGCCGTCGGATCCTCCGACTTCGCAAATTGTTAAGCGAAAGAAAAGACCGACACTCGCGGTCCGCGGTTTCGGCCGAAACCACGGTTAAGCAAACCACGAGTGTCTCGGTTTCGGCCGAAACCGAGCAAACGGGTCAATCTTCAGCCGAATCCATGACTACTACCGTGGCTCCTGTTACCCTAGTTGAATCGGCCTCTGAAGTTTTGCCTACTAATGTGGTTTCTCTAGAATTATCGGACACCATCCCTTTGGATGTCTCTACCCCAGCACGTGGTGCTGCTAGGCCTCCTGCAGACATGTCTATAAAGGCCTTTGCCAGGGCTAAAGCAGACAAAACTACTAAGTCTGTGCCTGTTAAGCCCCCCTCTCACAGGCCCAGTTCCAGTTCCCAAATGCTTACTTTGGCAGAGGATCTCATCTCTTTAATAAGGGGATCCCAATCTCACCCAGACAGGGCCTCTCAACCTCCAGAAAAGAGACCTAGAGCAGAGCCCCCTGAGCCAGTGTCCTCAGATGACTCTTCTAATGACTCCGACAATACAGACCATCCAGAGGCTCCTTTTTCTACTTATGAAGATTCCGATGCTGAAGAATCTATACCTTCTGCCTCTCCACCAGAGGAATTTTCCTTTGGGGAAACCTTACATGCCATGAGAGAGCAATTCCAATGGCAGGGACAAGATTTCTCAGATTCAAGAAAAAGGCTTAGGACCTTTCTACACTTACCGCAACATAGGCCCTTAGCTATACCTCCAGTTCTACCAGTTGTGGATGATGCATTTAATGATGTTTGCACTGCTCCTGATACTTTACCTCCAGCCCCTGCCAAGCCCGATAGGTTTTACAGGGTACCGGACACTCATCACCACTTATACAAGGCTCCCCTTGCAGATCCTGAGACTATCTCCCAGGGGCCTAAGGCCTAAGGCAGTAGCTTCTACCTCAGCGAAAAACCCTCTCCCTTCTGAAAGGGAATCCAGGTCCTTAGAGAGATGGGGTAAAAAAGTATACACCTCTGCTACTCTCTCAGCTAGAGCTTTGAACTGTCAGTTTCATATGATCCAATACCAAGAGTTTATGCTTGATCAGTTAACTAAGAAACTGTCCTCTGATGATTCCTTAGATAAGAAATATGTTTTAGAAATGGTGAATAACATTCAGCAGGTTAGTAACCATTCTTTAAAATGTGGCTATGATGCACTGGAGGCTTCATTTAGATCAGCCATGACTGGCACAGTTATAAGAAGGCATGCATGGTTGAAAGAACAGGTCTTGCCGGATCATGTTAAAGCAAAGCTATTAGATGCTCCTATGGATAAGGTCAGTCTATTTGGTTCTCCTGCCCAGCAAGTAATGAAGAAAATGGAAGAGAAGGCAAAATCTGTACAAAACCGAAACTGCACCAGGAACCAAACGTCACCGAAACAAGTTACTGGAGGAGAAAAGGCACAAATCAAGGCAGAAGTGCTGTATCCAAAAAATAAGATGTCAACAATCCACAAAAACTAGTATGATACTGTAAGGCCAATAAACGCTCCAAGATACTGAAGATACGATGACTATCTTTAATTAGTACAAAACACAATGCGTCGACCTAGGTTTCGTCCGATTCCTCGGACTTCTTCAGAACAATGTAGCATCCAAAACTGAATCCTTATATATTCACTTTAATTACATTAATTAATCCATTAAGTCACTTAATTATGTAATAAGGCAAATAAAAGATCAGCCTTAAGAATGAAACCAAGGTTGAAAAACACAGTTTAAAAACATAAACACACTTAACAATACTATATAAAGAAAAACAATGAATGTTATACATAACCTTACTATAATATATATATATGTAGATATGTATGGATGTTGCAAAAAATGTGTGTTAATTCATAAATATATATATGTAAATATATGTAATTTAATGTGTATATAAAAAATATATATATATGTATATAAAAAACCCTTGTTTAAAATACACACGGCTCAATTCATATGTTTTATGTGTTGTATTATATAATATGTGTGGTGTAATGTAACAATAAACTAACAGATACCCAAATGTGTACTAAAATTCCAAAATATATGATGTTATAACACTATAGTATTGTGTAAAAAAATGCTGAAGCAATATTTCATAAAAAAGCTCGTCCGTTGTATTTAAATGAGACTTAAAGTGTCAAACCAAATAAAAACAGATGTATTAACATATTAGAATATGATAAAATTGTAAATAAACTTATAATTTACAATTTTAAAAAATATATATATAAAAATATAAAAATATATATATATTTTAAAACATTAAAAATATATATGTATTTGTAAAAAATAAAAATAAATATAAAAACTGGCCGTAATATGTATATACAAAATGTTACTAAAATACTTATATACTAAAATCTTTGTGTGGGTGTGTTCAAGTGTATTGAATGTGTGGGGAATATATGGGACTAAATATACCTACTAGGTTCCTTTAATGTTGTGTAACCATAAAATGGGTTTAATGCTGATATATTCGTTTAAACCAGGATATTGGTTGGCGTTCAATAAGATTTGCATTCTTAATTCCACTATGTCAAGGTTAAATTTAGTAATTTTACCTTGTGGGTCCGTACCCTGATGGAATATTCCAAAAAACTTGAACTGGTGACTATTAAATTGATTTATATGTCTTGCTGAAGCATTGGTTGATTTCCTATTTTTGATGTCTAATATGTGTTCTTTAATCCTGTCCCGTAACAACCTACTGGTTTTCCCAACATAAAAACTATCACATGTTTGACATACTGCAATGTAAACCACATTGCGTGTGAAACAATTGATATGTTGGTGTATCCTTACATTTTGTCCATTAACTGTCACCATTTTGTCAATATTAATGACATGTTTGCATACGGAACACCTTCCACATTTAAAATTTCCCAAAGGTTTGTTAGAAAAACTTCATAACCTCTCTGTTAATACTTTCAAATAACTCTTTAAATGATATGTCCTTCCTAAAAATGTAAGTAATATTGCCCTTAAAAAATTCCCCCATTGTGTTATCCATTTTTATAAAATTCCAATTTTTCTTAATAATACCTCTCACCATTTCAAATGTATCATTAAAGGTGGTGATGAATAAGGGTACACTATTACACGAAAATTTTCCGCTATTATTCTTGCCCATGTTTTGGGCTTGAATGTTGCTATCTACGTTGTCATGTAATAAGGCTCTATAAAAGCCATTCTTCCTTTTGTTTGTTACTTCATTTGCAATATTTTCACAAAATTCACTCGGGTATCCCCGATTTAGGAAAAGTTTAATTATAAATTGTAATTCATTATTAAAATCCACCTCTTCACTGACCATCCTGGCCGCTCTGACCAGTTGGCCTTTTACCACAGCCCTTTTCTGATGTTCAGGGTGCCAACTGTCATAGTGTAAGTAAGAATTTGAAAAGGTGGATTTTCTATATATATTTGATGTTAACTTATTTTTGCTTGTATCAAAAGTTAATTTGATGTCTAGATAACTTATACTTTCCTGACTTATGGTGAATGTAAATTGCAAAAACCAAACACTGCTGTTAATATATTCAATAAAAGCTTTTAACTCTGCCTGTTCACCACTCCACACAATAAATAAGTCATCTAAAAAACGGCCATAAAACTTAACGTGTGTAAAAAAAACTCTGAATTAAACACATAATTTAACTCCCAGTATGTTAACATACTTGTTCTGAAGAAGTCCGAGGAATCGGACGAAACCTAGGTCGACGCATTGTGTTTTGTACTAATTAAAGATAGTCATCGTATCTTCAGTATCTTGGAGCGTTTATTGGCCTTACAGTATCATACTAGTTTTTGTGAATTGTTGACATCTTATTTTTTGGATACAGCACTTCTGCCTTGATTTGTGCCTTTTCTCCTCCAGTAACTTGTTTCGGTAAAATCTGTACAAACAGTTAAAGATTTCTTACAGGTTCAGCCCCCAAGGTTTAGCAGGAACTGGCCTTCCAAAAATTGGTCCTTTCCAGACTCCTCTAAATCTCAGAGAGGCAGGAATAGACGTTCCAGAGGCAGAAATCAATCCAGAGGAGGTGCCTACAGAGGACGCCAGTGGCAAGGCAATACCCAACGAGGCACAGACACAACCACTGCCACCGCAGCAGGACAAACACAGTGACTTGGCTCTGACACCGCCTTCCAGGGAACAAATAGCAGCACCCTTAGGCGGAAAGTTAGCCTTATTTTCAAAAAATTGGCACTATATCACAAGAGACAAGTGGATTTTGCAAACTATAGACCAAGGCTACAGGTTTCATTTCAACACCTTACCAGTAAAAAGAGGAACGCCAAACCTACCACCAAATCAAAAAACAGAAGCTCTAAAACAGATAGCTCAATTAACAAAGATGAGAACTGTGGAAAGGGTGCCACCTACAGAACAGGGCAAAGGATTTTATTCCAGACTCTTCCTAGTGCCAAGAAAAGAGAAAAGTTGGAGACCTATTCTCGACCTGTCCGCTTTAAACACATTCATCATTGTTCCAAAATTCAAAATGCTGACCCTACAGCAACTTCTTCCCATGCTGGGCAAGGAGTGTTGGCTGGTAACTCTAGATCTCAAGGAGGCATACCTGCACGTCCCCATACGACCAAATTGCAGAAGATACCTCAGATTTCTTGCAGGATCAGAGCATTATCAATTCTCAGCATTGCCCTTTGGCTTATCTACTGCGCCCACAGTATTCACAAAATGCCTGGCATCAGTAATAGCTCATT
This sequence comes from Protopterus annectens, assembly GCF_019279795.1. NCBI lineage: Eukaryota > Metazoa > Chordata > Ceratodontiformes > Protopteridae > Protopterus > Protopterus annectens. The sequence goes on from NC_056726.1 coordinate 1,091,389,655, forward strand.
GCAGGCTACAGGGAATCCAAATTTATCTATACCTGGACGACTGCCTGATACAAGCGGACAACAAAAGCAAGCTGACACAAGACTTACAGAGAGTCATTTGCTTACTACAAGCCCTGGGATACACAGTCAATTTAAAATAGTCAAGACTGATACCATCCCAAACAAGAACATTCTTGGGTGCAGAATTGGACACAGTAAAACAGATGGCATTCCTAACTGCAGAAAAACAAGAACAACTATCTCTTTACTTCTTGGCATTAACAAAGCAGGACAAACTAACAGCAAGGAAAGTACTGCAGGCCTTGGGCTTCATGGCATCATGCATAATCCTGGTCCCCCATGCCAGACTGCACATGAGAAAGCTACAGTGGTACCTAAAGAATTTATGGTCTCAACACAGGCACAGCTTAGAAACCGAGATACCACTAATCCCATGCCTCAAACAAGAGTTCCTATGGTGGGCTCAAGCATGCCAGTCAAACCCAGGCTTGCCCTTCCACAACATTCAAGCAAGCCAAACCATCACAACGGACGCCTCAGACTTAGGTTGGGGGGCCCACATGCTGGACAAATGCATTCAAGGATTATGGACTCCAGATCAGCTGCACCTGCACATAAATCAAAAAGAAATGCTGGCAGTAAAACTAGCAATCCAGAATTTCAGACCATTCCTCAAAGAAGGCCAATTTAATGATAAGGACAGACAACACCACAGTCATGTGGTACATCAACAAACAGGGAGGCACTCATTCTTACCCCCTATGTCGAATGGCTCTGGACCTATGGAATATGGCTCTGAGCTACAACATTCAGTTACAGGCAATATTTGTACCGGGAAAAGAAAACATCCTAGCAGACATGTTAAGCAGAACTACCTCGGATGCTCACGAATGGATGCTACACCCGGACATCTTCAAGGCCATCACAAAAAAATGGGGAATGCCACAAATAGACCTATTCGCATCCCCACTCAATCACCAGATCAAGAAATTCTGCACAAGGACATACCACCCACTTGCTTGGAAGGTGGACTCTCTATCCTTCAGTTGGAAAGACCTGACAGCATATGCATTTCCACCTCTTCCTTTGATGCACAAGGTACTACTGAAAATCAGAGGAACGTCCAAGGATAATTCTGATAGCTCCAAATTGGCCAAGACAACATTGGTATCCATTGCTGAGAAGCATGTCTCGGGGGGGGGAATGTGGACACTACCCCTGATTCCCCTGATGTTAACTCAGAGCAACTACAACATCATGCATCCAAACCTGAAAACTCTGCAACTGACTGCCTGGAACATTACATAAGAGCAACTAACCCAGATTTATCCCAAAGGGTTAAAGACATTATCCTTGAGGCCCGCAGACCTTCAACAAGAAGGAACTATGCAGGAAAATGGAAAAGGTTTGTCATTTGGAGTACTGAAAGAGGAAAAGATGTGTCAAAGATAGATATTGCCAACATCCTGGAGTATTTGGCAGAGCTTCTCCATACAGGCCTGTCCTATTCCTCCATCAAGATACATGCATCAGCTATTTCTGCAGAATACAGCTTAGATCCCCCTGTCTTCTCACATCCTCTACTCAGGCAGTTCCTCAGAGGAATCAAGAATGTAAAACCTCCTAGGAAACCACCATTACCAGCATGGGACTTGAACTTTGTGCTAGAAAAATTGACACTCAGCAGCAACAGCAGACCTTCAACACCTATCCTGGAAAACTGCTTTCCTACTGGCAATTACTTCAGCAAGGAGGGTTTCGGAACTACAGGCCTTAATGGCAGTACAACCCTTCCTAATCTTCCATCAAGATAGAGTATCCATGAGAACTAATCCTACATTTATGCCTAAGGTGGTATCCAGAGTGTCTCTAAACCAGGCAATCCACCTACCTACCTTCTTTCCCAATCCACAGAACAGGGGGGAAAGACTGCTGCATACCTTGGATGTACACAGACAGTTGCGCTACTACCTGGACAGAACCAAGGGCAATAGAAAAACTGATCAGCTTCTAGTAGCTTATGCAACAGGAAGGGAAGGAAAAGCAATTTCTAAACAAACAATCTCCAAGTGGATAGGAAATTGCATAAGATTCTGTTACTCCTACCACGGAAAGCAAATTCCACAGAACATAAGGCCTCATTCTACAAGGGCTACAGCCACTACCACAGCTTTCTTACGAGGAGTGGCTACCAAGGACATTATTGAGGCGGCTACTTGGACCTCCGTGCATACATTTGCCAAGCATTATAACTTACCTTTATACTCTAGATCCCGAGCAGGCTTTGCCACTGCTGTTTTGCAAGGGATCCTAACTACACCATAATTCTTCTTCCTCCTCCCTAGTTTGGCTATGGTATTCTACCCATTTGTTAGGACTGCAGATGCATCCTTGAAGGACATAGTACAGTTTTGTACCTACCATAAATGTAGATGTCCGAACAGGATAGCATCTGCAGTCAGGATTACCCCCTCCTTCCCTCTGTGGTACTCCTAGGTATTTACCCTCCTAATAGCTAGCTGGGGATCTCTTATGGTGTATTTGTTTGTATATATGTACATACATGCTTATTTTTTGTGTTTGCCTTCTACTTTTTTGGAAACATTGGCATTTACCCAAAATTTAGCTTTCCAAGAGGGCAATTGGCATCTGGGGCAAGAAACACTGAGGAAAATGGCGTCGGCTGATGCCTTTATACCCGAAGACCAGCAGAGATGACGTCGGGTGAAGTGCTACACCAGCCGAGGCCAGACCCAGACTTTGGAATCCGGCCGTCCGAAGGGCTGCCTGATGACAGGACAACCCATTTGTTAGGACTGCAGATGCTATCCTGTTCGGACATCTACATTTATGGTAGGTACAAAACTGTACTTTTTGTTTATTGTGATGACAAGGTTTAGATCCCTGGAGCGTGTAGCTCTGACGGATTGGGATTTCTTTAAGTGTAGCATGTCCAACAGCTCTGGGTTTGACATGGCCTTGTATGTTAAGCAGAAATCGCCTCTGAGTAGACGATATGCGACAGAGTATAGCTGGAGTTTTTTAAGGCAGTCAGCATAGGACATCTGCTTTAGGCCTGTGATTCTTTTAGTGAGGTATTTCTGAGGCCTTTGCAGTTGTTGCAGATGTCTTGAGAGGTACATACCAAATGGGGCGTTGTATTCTATAGTGGGTCTAATGAGGGATGAGTACAGTGGGACAATGACCTCCTTTTTTCTGGATGAAAAGCCCTTTGTGATGAGGTGTGCCACATAGAAGGATTTCCTGACTGTTGTGGCGATGTGGTTATCGAAGGTGAGACCACTGTCCACCTGTGTCCCTAAGTCTCTTATCACACTTTCTGTGTTTAGTGTACTGCCACCTATATGGTAATTCATGGATACATGTTTTTCCCAAAGGGATAACAATACATTTCTTGGCATTGAGCTTGAGCCCATGGCTCTGGCACCAAGCATCTGTTTCTGTAAGGCCCTTTTGTAGAGTATCCACATCATTTGGGGATTCAATAATGGCTCCCAGTTTGCAGTCATCTGCAAACTTTGTTAGCCAGAGTCCCTTAGTGTTGACCTGTACTTCAGAGAAGTAGATGCCAAACAAGAGCTGCCCCAGGACTGAACCCTGAGGTACTCCACTTGTCACTTGTCTGGAGCTGGATTTGGAGTCAGCTACTTTTATAGTGTGGGTTCTATCAGTAAGCCATTTAGCAACCCATTGGGTGACATAGGGATTAATGCCCAACTTAGTAAGTTTATCTATGATTCCAGAGTGGGGGATGGTGTCAAAGGCCTTGGCAAGGTCTAGATAGGCTGTGTGGACCACCTTACCCTTGTCCATGGCTCTGGAGACTGATTCAAAGAAGTTAATCAGGTTCAGGAGACAAGATCGGCCCTTCACAAACCCAAACTGGGTGGGGTCCAGTGTTTGAAGGTTGCCAATGTCTTTGTTTATAAGTTCCATGATAATACGCTCCATGGCCTTGCAGATAAGGCTTGTCAGACTGATGGGACGGTAGTTTCCGGGATCCAAGGTGGATCCCCCCTTGTGGATTGGGATAACTGTAGCTCTGCACCTATGAACCCTGCCCTGATAGAAATACCACACATTCGTAAATCAAACTGCACAAGGGTCACTCGCTCCAGGGATCTTGGACCCCACCTTGATGGGGACTGCTGCATATCTGCAAGTCGAGCTCCATTTGAGTGACTTGCAGCCGCAACCTCAACCTGGTTGAGGACTTGTCGGCAGGACAGATTTGTGTCCCAGAGACTCCCCCATCTATGGAATAGACTCCCTCTCCACGTCAAGCAGAGTACCTCTTTACCCCTTTTTAAGCACAACCTAGAGAACTGGATGGGAAACAGAAAATATACCCCTGGGATTCCACCCATGTCCCTAGTGGACAGGGGCCTCGGGTGCTGACTTGTCTAAACATGGGCTAAACTATTGGCTAGGCTTATAAGATCCTCGGGGCCAATAGCCTAGTAACAACCTATGATCCTATGCATGTAGTCAGCAGCAGCCCTTTTGTACTGTAGGTGAAGGTTGGTGTCTTCTTCCAGCTGACAACCCACCCTCAAAAAGGAACATAAGCACAGTCTTCACTATCATCCTGTTAAATCCTCTACCGTATTCCTTTCACTTTCTAAATTATTTCAACGTCCTCTTCATCTCTTTCACCAGCTGCATAAATACCCACTTCTCTTACACCCACACTTTTTAATATTTTCCCATCCATTGATATGCTTTCACATTAATCTGTTTTTTGTAACCTGATGTCATAGTTTTGTATTCATAGCTGTACGTTGTATGTAAATGAGTGTTTATTTTATATGTTTTTTTTTTCACGTTATGAATATTTTTTGTGGATACAGGATATATGTGTGTGTGTTTTCTCATCACTGTCTTTTATATTCATGGTTATTCACCCCTTATTGTTGACATGTTAAGTTTTACTTGATGAAATGCTTATTTATTTTTTACCAGAGTTCAGCTTCATAATGTGTACCTGTTTCTTGTTTATATATTTAAACTTTTTGTTTGTAGAAATTGATTTTATAATTTTCTTGCATGCATCTTTCTGTACAACCATATATATCATTTTTTTTTCATTTGTTTTAATGAAGCTTTTCTCTCTGGAACTCTGAAAGTGGGTAATACTGCCCAGTTCAGACTTTCCTGGTAAGCAAATGTCAGTTTAAAAAAAGTCTTGCATGTTGTGAATGACTGTAGATGATTCCTACTTAATTGAAAGATTCAAATACTTAATTGAAAGGAAACTATATCTAAGGAAGTACATTCAAGCCTGTCATTTGGGAGGAAAACTTGGGCCGACATCTGTGAAGCAACTTTCCAGGTGGTTTCTCTCTGGTAACCTACCAATGGACATCCATAAAATAGTGGAGTCCCAGTTGTCCACCTTAGAGTCCATGTCTAATCTAGCCACATGTCTGCTTTCTAATGCAGCTGATGGTACAGCTAGAGTAGCAGGGCCAGCATAGCCATCTGCTGGTGCAGCTGGATGAGAATTTGACTTTGCAAAAGGCTTCAAGATGTCCTTCCTTAATGCCTTCTTTGATGGTTCAACAGTCTTCAGACCAAAGAATAAAGAGACCCTTACCATAAATGAACAAGATGGTAAGACTCTGACATTGGAATCCACTTCTCCACCCCCAGAGGTAACCAGAGAGGTGAAAAAAATGTGGTTCAGAAAATCTCAAGGGCTTAGCCAAGATGCTGCTATGGATAGGCCCTACGGGGTGGGCAGGCGTTTCCCTAGAGGCGGACTACAGAATAGGAGATTTTGTGGTCCTTTTACTGAATACCTACCAGTTGGAAGCCAGTCCGTTCCAGTTCAGAGCACTGCTGTTTCGTTTCACCTCCAGAACCAGATGCCACCAAGATCCAAGTAGTCACATAGATGAGAGCCTTGATTCTGGGAGTTTGGCTATGTGCCAGGTGGCTGCTCCAACATCCCTGTCCTTCCCTTCAAGACTTGTACTCTGGCTACCTGGGCTAATAGCTTAGACAATTGTATTGGTTCCACAGTGAGAGGTTCCAGGTCTCGCATCAGGTTTTGGTTGATCTCATTTGGTTCTGGAAGGTTGGCTGTTCTCCCATCTCCTGCAGTGGCCAGAATGAACACAGATGCTTCTCTCATGGGGAGCATTACAAAGGGAAGATGGTCTGAGGTTCTTGGTCACACACACTGAGACCATTATTCACATCAGTGTTTTGGAGATAATGGCAGTCCTGGAGTTGCAGGCTTTCCAGGACTATTCCCCAGAGGGTGTGATTTCCATCCAGATGGGCAACATGGCAGTAGTCTGGTACATCCAGCAAGCAAGGGAAAGCCTTGTCATATCCAGTATGCCAGGAAGCCATGGAAGTGTGGCAGTGGGTGATGTCTTCCCAGGAGCTTTCTCCTATCAGATTTCCAATGTTTTAGCGGACAAACTGAGCAGGTCCATTCTTCTCTCTCACTAGTGGTTCTCAGGGGTGTAGCCAGGATTTTCAAATTTGTACTCACAACTCCCAGACTGCTGCCCCCTCAACAAGCCACACCCGCATTAACACTGCTGCTAACCCACGCCCCCTTTATATTGCTGATCTCTGAACAGATCACTTGGAAGTATATGCCAGGGTAGTAATTACACAATGCATGAACAATTCCAAAGGTACATCTTCCGTAAGTCAAAAAACAAAATACCTTTCCATTTACACTAGGACAGATCAGTTTACCCCCCCCAGATTACTCTTCTTCCCCTTGCAGCCCCTAACCCCTGTAGTGGCTCATTATACCTCCAGTGATGCTGCTGACTAAAGGACTGTCAGGGTCTAGGCATCGCATGCTCCTCAGTGTTGTGGTCTGTAGGTACAACATATAGTGCTGTCCCTAGGTAACATCCAAGCTATGAGCCACAACTACCTCCCTTTCACCAGCATGGGTCACCTGGCAATGCATGATCACTCCTATGGCCTACAGTCACACTAAGCCTTTTGGAATGGGTTAGGAGGGTGGCCTAATAGTTAAGGTGTTTGCCTTACAAACATAAGGTGCAGGGTTTGAGTCTCACAAGGGATAATTGTCTAGGAGTAAAATGGCTCGCAATGGCAATTAGCCTAGTACTAATCTGAACCTTACATTCCCAACAGCAAATACATTTTAGCTGGGCTAAGTCATACTGCCACTGACAATTAATGAAGATGTGTACCCATGGGGAGTCAATCAAGCAAAAAGTAAAGCCGCTCAAATTTGCATCCTTACTACCCTGATTACATTCTGCGAATCTCAAGCCTTTGCTGAAAGGATATTGGTTAAAGCAAGAAAATTACCCTAGGCGCCAGAACTGGTGGGACTGTTTACTGTCACATGCTATAGGCACTTGTTTGGAGCTTTTTCTAGTCTTATGATCCCGTGATAGTCTGAACAAAATTATTGAAAAGAAAATAAATTCAAGGAAGAAATACCATGGCCAATCCTAGGAACTACAATACCCAGAAGGGTATGAAACCCCTCAAACTAAATAAGCAACTCAGAAATCTTATCAAGCCCACCAAAGCCAGATTTGAGGCAGAAATATCCTCAGAGATAAAAGATAATTGCAAAGTCTTCATCAGCTTTGTTCACAACCTCAAAGGTAACATGACAGCGTGCTGAACAAATTCTAAATGGAGCCACTTAAAAGGAATCTGAGGATATAGCAAACCTGCTGGCTGATGAATCTAATTCCAGTTTCACCCCCTTCTTCCCCTCAATACCTTTCAGAAAACGACCATAAATCCTCTGGCTGTCACTAGCAAACAAGTCTTCATTGCACTCTCCATGTCAAAGAATACTACCTGAATAGGCCCTGATAATATCCTGGGATACCTCTTAGCATGAAACATGAGGTATCAAGCACTCTAAAATCACTGTTCAGCATTAGCCTAGTAATTGGCTTCATACTTGGTGAATGGAGGACTGCAGTAGTTAATCCTTAGCACAAGGTTTGGCCTTCTACTGACTTTGATAACCACAGACCATAAGTCTGACTGGTCTTGTACGTAAACGCATGGAAATAATTATCATAGATATTTTAAATAAAGACACAGGGAACCCATTTTCTTATCTACTTCTACAATTATTACAGATATTGAAATAAAATAGCACAAGCACCGATAGCCATTTGCTAAATACATTCTCACAATGAAAACAGGCTCAGCATGAGCAGTAAACTTCTCTGCCCTTGAAACTCACATTCATTGAAATGGCATGAAAACCCACATTAAAAGAAAATGCATCTGACAGTGGAGGATTGTTTACCTTTGAGCTGTTTTCAAACCATAGGCTCCTTGCACACATTTATAGGGCCATGCACACATGTATGTGTTCTTTGATTCACCCTCATGATAAATTATATTCCTTATATAATACATCACAATTTGTTAGAATGGTGTTTTAAATTTGTAGTTATGAACATTTTTCTAGAAAGCAATGAAACAAAATGTATGAAATCATGATAAAGCTACACATTTCAGAAAATTTTGACCATAAAATGCCACTCAAACTTCTATCATTATATTCCACCAATGTTACTCAAAAAAGCACAATATTTTCAGAAGTAAAAGTCATCCAGATAATTCTACCTTAAAGAGATCTGTAACTAAGAAAAGAGGTTGCTACTAACAAACATTACATTTCAAGGTTTCATCTACAAATTCAGTGCCTGCTGCCTTTGAAGAATAAATTGTCTGTTGCAATATTACCAGCTTACCATTTTTAATGTAATAGGGAATGACTGACAATCCAACAACAAGTTACTAGGCATCTTATACAAAGGAGGACACACTCAGGAGTGTAGAACCCGTATACCTCCTTAAAATGCACCAAATAATCCGCAGTTAAAATGGCACTGCAATATCAGCACTCCATCTACATAGTGTGGGAGTAAAACCCACAGCCTTCTGCACCAAAGGCAATTATGCTGCTAACCCTGCTTTCAAATTCTACAACACAAACAGTGACTGCCATTTGATAAAACAGTTGACCACCAACATTCGTTGTATACCACAGAAGAGACAAAAACTGAATTATCATAAAAAGTTTTAATCTCCGCTTTCGTAAAACACTTAATCAGAATGATAAAACCAAAGTGCCGCACTCTATTTAAACCTAAAATGTGAAATCAATTACTACTCAATTAGTCAATTAAATGTAATTAAAAATAAAAACGTTTTTTAACCATTTATCTCCCTACTTTCTAAAAAACACTTAATATTTATGCGTTCATTCAGACCTGGTAAAACATCTGCCAATTCACTTGTGGTGAAAAACTTTTTTTAAACAAAACAGTTTGTTGCACACTAAAAACAGACTTATGAGCAACAGCAAATTTATCTTCCCTTGAAACTCGCAATTCCATGAAAATGAAATAAAACTCAGTCCCTTAAAAAATGCACTGAAACTCATAATGCCCTGAAAATGTACTGAAACTCAAACTCACAATTCCATCGGCAGTCTGGTAATCGGGCTCTTGTCTCCACTGGCGCTCACAGTTCCTTCAGCAGTCTGGTAGTTGGTATGGCGAATTCAGGCTCTGTCTCCTGTAACCAAGTTACAGGGTCAAGCCTGATCAAGTTAATTGACTAACTTGCCCTCCCCCTTAACTAGAGCATTACACACCATGCCTTCATACCTCTCAACCTCTTAGCATAAGAAACCTGGACAAAGCCTAACATAGGTACAGATTTTAAATATTGCTTTTGCAGACTTAGAAAATTGCTAGAATAACAGCATTTGTCTTGGCATGTATTTTCTAAAGAAAACAAAGTCAAACTGAAATGTATGACATTTATACCAATCCTCAGTGATTTGCCAAAAAATCACAAATATTGAGGAATAGGCCAAAAATATAAGGCAAAAATCAGAGCATTCTGCAAAAATCTGGACAGTTGAGAAGTACGCATATCTCACTCTTTGTGCAAGAAATCTGGACAAAGCCTGAAATAATGGAGATACAATAGCTCAAAATATGGATCATGTCTCAACCTCTTCAAGCAAGAAATCTGGACAAAGCCAGTAGTAATGGGGGACAAAGGCCCAAAAATAGAGAAACGTTTTAAATATTGCCCTTACAGGCTTAGAAAGTTGATATAATTGCAGGTTTTGCATTAGCATGAATTTTCTGAAGCATATGGAGTTTGAAACACAAATGCCTGCCATTATTTTCTCACTTCGGTCCTCAATAGTTAGCCAGTAATTTGCAAGAAAAACAAATTTAGGAGAAATGGAATAAAAAATATGGGGCAAAAATCTGGACATTCTGTGAAAATCTGGACAGCTGAGAGGTATGATTAGGGATAGATTTTAAATATTGCTCTTTTTAACTATGAAAGTTGTTGGAATAACAGGATTTGTGCTAGAATGCATTTTCTGAAGAACATAGTGACTTCAGTCCTCTGTGATTTGCCAGAAAACCACATTTTATGAGAAACAGACCAAAACTATGAGGCTAAATCTGGACAGATGAAAGGTATGTTAAACACACATGCAGTATACACACACACACACACACACACACACCTGCTCTCTCACACACAACGCACACACTTTATTTGTCATTCACACAGAACAGCTAGTTCAAATTACATGCATACATGTACACACACATACATGCTGTCTGTCATCCAGAAACACAGAACCTCTACAATAAATCATATAATTGTGTACACACACACTTTATATCTCATTCAAACAGAATGGCTAGTTCAGCTTACATTTTTATTTATATATATATATATATATATATATATATATATGCACACACACACACACATACACACACACCATTCATTTTACGTACTTACTTTCTGTCTCAATGAAACGTCTATTTTAAATTGCGCGTGAGTGAAAATATGCTTACATCCACGTTAGCGTGCATACGACGAACACATGACCGTCCTTAAAGAAGACAACACTACTTCAGCTTTTTCTCCTAGATCCTAGTGCCTGCCTTATGCTACTCCCTCCACACAAACACTGTACTGAAATGCGTACAGTCAGTATGCCTCCCGATGTCCCTGGTGGTCCCTCAATCAGACAGTGGCAAACAGCATCTTCAGTCACTGGAGCCAACCTTGCTATGATCTTTTTGTTTGTGCCTAAATAACTACAACAGTAACTTGCATACCAAATTTCAATCCTGATCAGTTGCTCTGTTAAAGAACAATATGTCCCACTCGTATGAAAAATATCTCATATTATACCTCTCCATAAAAGTGGCCCCTCCAAAGAACTATCCAAATATTTTCCCATTGTGGTCCTTTCTCCCCTTGCTAAAATGTTAGAAAAATGCATCCATAACCAGCTCATAAACTACTTCCTTAACAACCTCCTTTCCAACTCCCAGCATGGTTTAAGATCTAAACACAGTACCAGCACTGCCCTCCTAACCTTCACTAACACCATCCACCACCTCATGAACAAAGGACTGCATGTCTCCTCCATATTCCTAGACATGTCAAAAGCCTTGCGATATCCTATCCCACCAGCTTCTACTAAATAAACTTATCTTCCTACAGCCTTAGCTTATCCTCACTAACCTGGTTCCACAGCTATCTTTCTGACCGTCAACAGGCTACAAAATGGGAAAACTTTCCCTCTACTCCCCATCTCCATGGGTGTTCATAGGTTCATAGATTAGTACTAAGCTAACTGCCCTTGTGAGCCATTTTAAGCCTAGCCAATTATCCCTTGTGAGACTCTAACCCTTGCACCTTGTGCTTGTAAGGCAAACACCTTGACCATTAGGCCACCCTCCCAATCCCTTTAAAACAGCTCGACACCATTCCGCACTGGTAGCTTGGCAGTGATGGGATTCGAACCCATGCCTCTGTATCCCAAGGGTCCATTTTCGGTCCACTCCTCTTCATCATATTCACAAACAACCTCAGTACAGCAACTCAACATGCCTCCATAGTACAGTATGCAGATGATGCTACCCTTATCTGTTCAGCTCCCTCGCCCCAAGAACTTCGACTAGTAATGCAGTCTTTCCAGGACATTGAATCCTACCTCTCTCAACACCAACTCATTTTAAATCCCAACAAAACCAAAATCTTAGTTTTCAGTAATAAAAATCCCAAGTCTTCCCCACTCCCTCTATCGGTCATCTCTGCTAACGGTACCAGTATCACCCCCACTAAACTTTTAGGTGTTTTAAGATGACGACCTCAAATTCAATATACATATTGCCCAATCCATCAAAAAAGTCCACCTCGCATCAAATCGGGAACCCTTTACAGGGTCAAACCATTTCTAACTCCCATTACTAGGGTAGCCACTGCTCATGCCCACCTTCTATCTACCCTTATCTATGGCTGTCTCATATATACAAACCTTCGAAAATCTGACCTCAACAATCTAGAATCTTGCTGCAATAAAATTGCTAAATTTGCCCGAGTCACTCACACACAGATCCTACCAGAGCTTAGCTCTTTCTGTGTTAAACTGGCTAGAGCTCCCCAGCCTTCTATTCTTCAATCAACTATCCTTGCCCATAATATAATCTACCATCCCAACAACTGCCTTGACATGTCCCCTTTAGTTCAGCTATGAGATCCCCCAGATCTTCCACCAAACTTCTACTAAAGGTATCCAACTCCGATAACCAACACGGTGACTCCCTCTATTCACATAAACTCTGGAACACCCTTTCAGACACTGTAACAAAAACCCCAATATATGATCAATTCAAATCACTCTTAAAGGAACACCTTATAAAACACTGGTTCTGCTCCTGCTACTCCCCAGATTAATCTTTTTTTTCCCCACTCTTTTTTTTTTACCTCTTTCACCTTGCCCTCTAACTTTATCCTGCATGCTATCTAGTGTTTTTGCTTATCTGTACATTAATTATACAGACCTACACTTTGTATTTTATCTTCTGCCACTGGCTGTTCTTATAATAATTGCTCAGATGTTCTTCATGTTTCACTGTTGCAGTCATTGCATTTGGGTAATCTGCTGGCAGGTTGCCCTCAGTCACCCTGAATTCCAAAGTCTTGGGTCCTGCGTCGGTTGCTGTCTTCTCTTCCATGACGTCAGGTCGTCAGGGGTATAAAACATGCAGCTGATGCCATTTTCTTTAGTCTTTCTTGCCGCACGGTGCCCGAAGCAGAAGCATTTCGTAAGTGCCGGTCGGCCGACCACTGAAATTTGCGAGTTTGAGTTTCAGAACCGAAGTCTTCCCCGTTGGGGAAACTTTTTTTTTTTTCTTGCTTTTTACCGATGTCAGAAAAAGTTAATAATTGTATTACTTGTGGGAAGCAAATACCTCATAAGGATTTCCATTTATACTGTATTCCTTGCCTAGGCCCTGATCACAACGTGCCTGGCTGTCGGTTTTGTGCTAGATTTAACCAACGCATTATTAAGCGTCTGTAATTTTTGCATCTAAGTATTTTGGAAACAGATTTAACTGCCCAGAAATGTCATCTGATAGCAATCCGAACTACCGGAGTATATACAAAAAGCAAAGAAAAGGACAGAGAAAGGCAGTCGAGATCCAAAACTGACGAAGCTTTTCCTAAGTCAGTCGCCGGTACTCAGTGAGGTGCTTTCAAAGCCCCTGATACCTGCTACCTTCGAGTCGCAGGCCTCTACCGACACCCATGTGGAGTCCGGCATACCGCAAGATACTAAAGGTATTGGACTGACAGATGTATCTCCATCGGATGGGTCCGGAGCCACTGAGCAGGCACCGGCTTCTGAGGGTGTATTCAGACCTCAACATTTTTATGTCAAACTGAAAGTTGCAAAACCAAAGACACCTTCTAAATGACTGAGCCATGTTCACAGGCCTCTATGCCTAAAAAACAGATACTCAAAATGGCTGAAGACCTTATTACCTTGATCAGGGGTACCCAACACCCTCCAGATAAGAGGCCTAGGCAAGACACTCACTATGAATCTTCAGATCAGGTTTCTGTTTCTTCTGATTCCTCTTCTGATCAGGAATTGTCTTTACCTCCCTTTGAGGATTCTGATGCTGAGGAGTCCATTCCATCTGCATCTCCTCCTGAGGATTATTCTTTTGGAGAAACCTTCAATACTTTGAGGGAGCATTTTCACTGGGAGAGTCCAGAATTCTCAGAATCAAAAAAGAGGCTCAGGGATTTCCTTCTCCCTCAGCACAAGCCTTTAGCCATTCCCCGTGTTTTAGACATTGTGGATGATGTGTTTTCGGAGTCAAGCCTGACCTCTGACTCCTTACCTCCGGCTTCCAGTAAGCCTGACTGGTATTACAGGGTCCCTGACTCTCATAATTTTTTATTTAGAAACCCTGCTGCTGACCCAGAAACTATTTCACAGGGTCCAAAGGGAGTTAAGGCCTCAACAGCAAAAAGCCCTACCCCCCTCCGACAGCGATTCAAGGGCACTGGACAGATGGGGAAAAAGGTTTATACATCTGCAACCTTGGCAATCAGGGCCTTAAACTGTCAATTTCATATGCTTAAGTACCAACAACATGTTATGAGATTGCTGAAACAGAAAATGTTGTTGATTTCAGAATGTGCAGAAAATAAGGAATGGCAGGAATTATTGCATGCAGCTGAACAAGTTGGAAAGCATACTTTGCAATGTGGTTTTGATTCTTTAGGGGCCTCCTGCAGGGTCGCACTTACTGGATCTGTGTTTAGGAGGCATGCCTGGTTAAAGGAACAAAATTTGCCTGATTATGTTAAAGCTAAATTGCTAGATGCACCTTTACAGCATGATTCTCTGTTTGGTATTAAGGCAGAAGAGGTTTTAAAGAAAATGGAAGACAAAGCTAAGTGTATGCAAACTGTTAAAGATTTCTTACAAGTGCAGCCACCTAGATTCAGGAGACACTGGCCTACAAAAATTGGTCCTTTCCTGTGTCGGACAGAGCTCAAAGGGGCAAATCCAGATGCCCTAAGGGTTCCAGGTACCAGGCTCAAGACTCGTACAGGTCAAAGCAATGGGGCGCATCCACCTCCAAATCTGGCGGAGATAAAGCGCAAACCTACAGAAAGCAATCACAATGACTTCCCTCTGCCTACACCAAGCACTTATCTTTTGGCAGCACCCATAGGGGGAAAATTAGCACTTTTTGCTCAAAATTGGCAGTTAATAACCCAGGACAAGTGGGTACTAAACATTGTATCACAGGGATACATATTCCATTGCCACACTCTGCCAATGGCAAATGGTTGGCCAGATCTGCCAAAAAATCATTTGGCAGAGGCAGAGAAACAGGTTACGTCCCTCATGGATATGAGGGCCATTCAGTTTGTACCAGAACAGGAAAAAGGACAAGGTTTTTACTCAAGACTGTTCTTGGTACCCAGAAAGGACAAGGCCTGGCGGCCAATACTGGATTTATCGTTTCTGAACACATACCTGGACATTCCAGAATTCAAAATGCTCACTTTGCAACAGCTCCTGCCCATGTTGGGCAAGAATGCTTGGCTGGTGACTTCAGACCTAAAAGAGGCATGCTTGCATGTCCCAATAAGACAGTCATGCAGAAGATACCTCAGATTCAAGGCTGGCTTAATGCATTACCAAATCGCTGCACTGCCCTTTGGCTGATCTACTGCGCCCAGGGTCTTTACAAAGTGCCTGGCACCAGTAATTGCATTTTGCAGACAAAGAACTATTCAAATATATCCTTACTTGGACGACTGTCTCATTCAAGCAAAGAACAAGGACATTCTTCTACGACACCTGGCGTTTGTGAAAAGGCTTCTAACATGCCTAGGGTACACAGTAAACTAAAAGAAATCTCAACTGGTACCCTCTCAAAAGATAACATTCCTGGGTGCAAGCTTGAATACAACTGCCCAGATGGCTTACCTTACGCCAGACAAACAAAGGCAACTGACTACTTACTTCAAACTGATGGCAACAAAAACAGTCTTCTGCAAGACAAGTTCTGCAGGCTCTGGGCTTCATGGCATCCTGCATCCTACTAATTCCATATGCAAGACTGCATATGAGGAAACTTCAATGGTACCTAAAAAGTTTACGGAGTCAACATTCACCAGTCTGGAAACAATGATTCCTCTCATCCCCTGCCTGCAACAGGAGTTTCTGTGGTGGGCAAAGGCCTGTCACAAAAACATGGGACGGCCCTTCATTCTACCCCCTGCCAGCCAAACCTTAACACACGCATCAGATTATGCCTGGGGGGCCCACATGGCAGGAAGATGCATTCAGGGCATATGGGCACCAAATCAAATGCTTCTACATATCGACCAGAAAGAGATGCTAGCTGTTCAAAATGCCCTAACAGCTTTCAAGGACTTACTTCATCCAGGACAACTACTGATAAAGATGGACAGTACCACAGTCATGTGGTATATAAACAAGCAAGGGGGGCACACACTCATACCCCCTTTGCAGAATAGCCATGGCACTGTGGGACACAGCTTTGACCCACCAAATAAATCTGCAAGCTCAATTCCTGCCAGGAAAACAAAACACTCTGGCAGACATCTTAAGCAGAAACCTTATGGATCCTCACGAGTGGAAACTAAATCCACAAGTCTTCAGCATGATAGCATAGAAATGTGGGAGCTCTGGGGGAGCTCAGACATAGACCTATTTGCTTGCCTCTCCTAAAAATTATCAACTGAAAAGATTCTGCACAAGGACTTATCACAGACAAGCATGGAAAGTGGACGCCCTATCCTTCAGTTGGAAAAACCTATCAGTTTACGCCTTTCCTCCTCTGCCTCTTCTACCCAAGGTCCTCCTAATAGTCAGACAAGAGAAACCAAAGATGATATTAATTGCCCCGGACAAGCCCCGCCAATACTGGTACCCAGTCCCAAGGAACTTGTCTCAATACCCAGCTTGGACCTTGCCTCAAAAAGCACAACTACTGTCCCAGCAAAACAATCAGATCCTGCACCATCAACTACAGACTCTGAACCTGGCAGCATGGCTAATCCTGTAATCATACAGACGACACCTCTCAGTAAAGCTGTGATGGATGTCATTTTGGAAGCCAGAAGGCCTAGTACTAGAAAATCTTATGCTGACAAATGGAAGAGATTCTGTGCTTGGAATCGAGCACAAGGAACTCGTACAGCAGAACCGCATATTCCTCAGATGTTGCGATACTTAACTGAGATGCTTGACAAAGGCCTATCTTTCTCATCAATCAAAATCCATGCCTCTGCCATTTCGGCTCATTACAATACAGAGCCACCAATCTTTTCTCATCATTTACTAAAGCAGTATCTTAGAGGAGCCAAAAATTTAAGGCCTCCTAGAAGATCACCATTACCTGCATGGGACCTCAATTATGTGTTGAAAAAGCTCACCCTGCCTCCATTTGAACCAGCTGCTACTGCTGATATAAAGTTCTTATCATGGAAGACCGCTCTGCTACTAGCAGTTACTTCATCAAGAAGAGTTTCAGAGCTACAGGCCCTCATGGCTGTAGAGCCTTTTATCATATTTTACCCAGACAGGGTGTCTCTGAGGACAAATCCTACTTTTATGCCTAAGGTCGTTTCCAGTGTGGCACTTAACCAAACAATTCATCTGCCAAATTTTTATCCAAATCTTCAGAACAAAGGAGAGAGATTTCTGCATTCCTTGGACGTACACAGACCGCTAAGATTCTACTTGAGCAGGACTAAAGCTCTAAGAAAAACTGAGCAATTACTAGTGTCATATGCTGTAGGATCAGAAGGAAAGGCTATTTCAAAGCATCCAATTTCAAAGTGGATAAGCCATTGCATCCGTTTCTGCTACTTACACCATGGCAAACCTGTGCCCAAGGGCATTAGGTCTCACTCCACCAGGGCTGCAGCTACTTCAGCAGCCTTTCTCAGAGGAGTACAACCAAGGACATTCTAGAGGCTTCTACTTGGAGTTCTGTTCATACCTTTACAAAGCATTACCATTTGCCTCTATAAGTCCAAGGGAGGCTTTGCCACTGCAGTGCTGCAGGGCCTTATAGCCTCACCTAATGCTGTTTAGCTCCAGCCGCCCAACCATAGCTTTGGGATTCTACCCAAATGTAATGACTGCAACAGTGAAACACGAAGAACATAGTGCAGTTGTGTACACTTACCATAAATGTAGATGTTCGAGTGTATTCACTGTTGCAGTCCAGGTTACCCTCCCGCCATCCCCATGTCATTCTACAGTTTTATCTTTCCTTCTCTATCTTCTACAACCTATGTGGTGTATTTTCTTGTAGATGAAGGTAAAGTTTGTTTGTGTGTGTGTGTGTGTGTGTGTGTGTGTGTGTGTGTGTGTGTGTGTGTGTGTGTGTGTGTGTGTGTGTGTGTGTGTGTATTAGAATGTTGCTACCTTTTTGGGGGCACCTGACATCGGGGGAAGAAAAACTAAAGAAAATGGTGTCGGCTGCATGTTTTATACCCCTGACGTCATGAAAGAGAAGCCAGCAACCAAACGCAGGACCCAAGACTTTGGAATTCAGGCCGACTGAGGGCAACCTGCCAGCAGATTACCCAAATCTAATGACTGCAACAGTGAATACACTCTAACATCTACATTTATGGTAAGTGTACACAGCTGTACTTTTTACTGCTTGTATTATATTTCCTACTACTTGATATGTGTTTGTACTACTGATTGTTTTGTACTACTGTGGACCTTTTTTTTCTCCCTGGGTCTTCAATATGTAGCAGGAGCCTGCATTGTACTGTCTCTGGATGCTGTAAGTAATTCTATTGTATTAATGTTTGCCGGTACTATATTTTTTTTGTTTGTTGTATATATTATTGCGGAGCTTTTCTTCCCGGGTCTCTGCTGAAAACTGGCCTCTGGCCCAGTCAGACATACCCAGTCAACAAAGTATTTTTTACTGTTTTTGCCTTATCTTTTCAAAAAAAATGTTCCTTGTTTCCCACCTTTCTAAGCTAGTATAGTCCAGTTTTCAGGCTAGTGCTGAATTCATGGCGGTGTTACAATTTTCTGAGTTGCCCATACATTACTTGGATAGAGGGAGGTTTCTCTGTTCACCTGTGAGAGAGGGAGCTTTGAGCAGCCATCTGTCCCTGGAGGAGTGATTCCAGCCCAGAAGTTAGTAGTTTATAGGCCATTTTGGGCCAATTTCTGTCTCTTTTATTCCCCTGCTGTAAAAACTGCGTTTCCACAGTTTTGCACGTACAGGCAGTGCCGGTTAGCTAGGGCTAAATTTATCCCGGTTCCACCAAGTCTCCTCTTCAGTTTTTTCCCTTGAAAGTAGTCTAACTCTCAACCTAAGCATTTAAAAAGCATCCTACAGTCCAGCACTTGCTCAGACCTAATAGCAAGCACTAATATACCTCGACACTTGATTGCCCAGCAGGGCAAGGCTCATTATTCACCCCTCACCAACCAAGCGACTAAGCAGCTCACCCTACTTATTCAGGCATGACCAAACGGCAATTTCAGGTATACTCCCCAGTCCAGCTGGTGAACGTGGGTATCCTGAGGCAATGTTACAACTGCCTCATGTACACAGACAACCCTCTCCTCCTACCACAAAACATTAACATATGCGAGAGATGCAATTATATAGCTAAATTGGAGGATAAGCTCTCTCCACCCAAGACTGGAACAGGCAGTCATGAGGAGAAGGTTAACACTTGCACCACACCTCCAGCCTCGTATAGACATACTAAGCCAGCACTGGCAAAAAATGCACATAAGTACACAAAGTCATACTCTGAGGCTTCAAATAAAAACCTGCAAAAGCATCACAGACCTCCAAAGCAGACACCCAAAAAACCTGCACCTCCCGTCACAAACCAGACAACACATAAAACACAAAATCAGTGTGCTGCACAATCACAGCCTTTACGGCAAAATAACATACTTAGCACACTAGTAATGGGCAACTCGATAGTCAGGCACACTGACGTCCCACTCACTAGGCTGGACAAGGAGAAGGTTACTGTTAGCTGCCACATAACACAAGCACTCGGGTCACTCCAGGACAAGTACTAATATGACTCTGTCATTGTTCATGTTGGTGTGAATGACCTGAGACGTACCTCCCTGGACTACATGAAAAGAGACATGCAAGAGCTCTCTGATCATGTATCCCAGGCGGGTATGACCCTGACCCTGAGTAGCATCCTGCCCTCACCAAGAATGATACCGCAGTATAAAGAAAAAAATGATCAATTTCAACAATTGGCTAAGCTTCTGGTGTCATTCAAAGGGGATCCAGTGTCTTTCAGCCTGGGACGACATGCTTGACAAGCCTCCTTGCTTTGCAAGAGACTGCTTGCACCTGTCACCCCTAGGCTTTCGAATACTGGCCAAGGCTCTTGCTGCCCTCATAGTGCCTTTTTTAGGCAAGGCTCAAAGTCAAACCCACCTCCTTAAACAGAACAAATAAAAAAGTGAGGGTTATGCTACTCAATGCCAGGAGATTAAATCTCAAAATGCACACACTCGAATGGAGAACGTCGACATCTGTGCAGTAACTGAAACCTGGTTCAAGGCTCCACAGAGCACCCCAGCACTACCGGGCTACAACTCGTACCATACATTTCGGCCACAGAACATGGACCGAAAACACAAAAGGAGGGGGTGCGTCCATATTCATCAAGGATGCCTACACCTCCAGGTTAGTGGCGCAGCATGATACCTCCGAGATCATCCATGTGCAACTAACATCAGGCAAATCTGCAATGCAAATTGTGGCCTGCTACAGATCACCCTCCATGACCCAGGACCACTACTCTGCATTTCTGGAGACACTGGAAAACATGAAGTTCCTACCGAACACCCTGATATTGGAGATTTCAATTACCCTACCGTTAACTGAGAAAACTACTCCAGTACAAACTCCCAGGTCCAGCGTTTCCTGGAATTTATCAACTCAAATACCCTGGATCAGCTGGTAAACTCCCCTACCAGGGGTGAAAACATATTGGACCTGGTCATCACCAACATGGGCGACGGGTGTTCCACACCAGAGGTCAACCCATCACTGGTTAGATCCGACCATAAACTAATCACTCTGGATGTCCACACCACACCACCACCTCCAACCAAGGAAACCTCAGTGAAAAAACTTTTCTATAGCAAACTTCACCTTACTTAAGACGGAGTAGTGTCCAAGATGCAGGAACCTTTACAAATGCACTCTATAAGCACCTACAAGGATGCATGGATCGTGCCATCCCTAGCAAAACCAAGACATCCCTGATCAGTATCCATAAGAAACTAAGGTCCCTCATAAAATCCTCCAAGGCTAACTTCGAAGGAAAAATAGCCAAGGATTCAAAAGATAACCACAAAGCCTTCTTTAGCTATGTCAAGAATCCAAGTGGCAACTCGCAGATTTGTTCTGAGCTAGTGCAAAATAGCACAAAATATACTGAACCCACTGATATTGCAAACATCCTAGCAGGTAGATTCAGTGCAAACTTCACTCCCCTTCTCAGCCTCATAAGGGCCCACAACAATACCGGAAAAGTGTAGTGTCCCGGAAATCACAGACGCACAGGTGAAAACAGCCCTTTCAAAAGCCAAAAGCACAGCGTCAATGGGGCCAGATGGTGTCCCAGGTTGCGTCTTGCGCGAACTACAGAACGAACTAACCCCCCACCCAAACACACTGTTCAACCTCAGCCTCTCCACATGACCATAGAATGGCGCACAGCAACGGTTATTCCACTCCACAAAGGAGGGGCCACAACTGACCCTGGTAACTATATCCCCCCATAAGCCTGACTAGCCTGGTCTGCAAGGCTGTGGAGAGCATCATCATGGAACTCATTAACAAAGACATTGGGAACCTCCAAACACTTGACCCGACCCAGTTCGGCTTTAAGGGCAGATCATGCCTACTAAACCTGGTTGACTTCTTCGAGACAGTCACCAAGGCCGTAGATGAGGGGAAGTTAGTTCACACAACCTACCTTGACCTTGCCAAGGCTTTTGACACCATTCCCCACTTGAGAATTATAGAAAAACTCACCAGCCTGAACATAAACCCCTATGTTACGAGATGGATTGCCAACTGACTTAGACAGAACTCACATGGTAAGAATAGCGGGCTCCTAAACCAGTCACAAGTGGTGTCCCACAAGGCTTGGTCCTGGGACCCCTACTGTTCGGCATATACTTCTCACAAGTACAGGCAAACACAGGAGGACTATGGCTAACTAAGTTTGCCGATGACTGCAAATTGGGAGCCATAATTGACTCTACGGCTGACACAGACATTCTCCAAAAGGGCCTTACTGAAACGGACACCTGGTGTCAAAAGTCTTGGTCTCAAGCTAAATGCCAAAAAATGCATAGTCATCCCGTTTAGGAAAAACAAAACACCTATATGAATTGCCACTTAGGTGGCAGCCCCCTTAATACAGAAGAGGTAATAAGAGATCTGGGGACCCAGGTAGATAGTAATCTCTCCTTTGACAATCATATTGCCAAAGTAGTTAGGAAATCCTTCTATGTAGCCCATCTGATTAAAGGGTTTGCATCTAGAAATAGAGGTTATAGTGCCCCTCTACTCGTCAGTCATCAGACCCTATCATAGAGTACAATGCCCCATTTGGGATGTACCTCACAAGACACTTCCAACAGCTCGAAAGACCACAAAAGTTCCTCACCAAGAGGATTACCGGCCTCAAACATATGTCCTATGCAGCTCAACTAGAAAAACTCCAGCTGTACTCATTCGCATATCGCTTACTCAGAGGTGATCTCTGCCCGACTTACAAAGCCATGTCCAACTCAGAATTGATGGACATGCTCCACCTAAAGAAATCCAAGTCACTGCGAGCCACTCACGTGAGCTAAACCTCGCCACAACAGTAAATAGAATATGCTAGAGGGATAGATTCCTATCACAGAGACTCCCCATGCTTTGGAACAAAATTCCTAACAACATTAGGCAGAGCACCTCGCTAACACTTTTCAAGAGAAACCTTGAGTGGATAGGTAACGGAAAATACACTCCTGGGATCACTTCATTTGCTCTTCTTGACAGAGGCTCAGTTAATTAATCAATGAGGCGGCGAAAGCTGACACACTCTGGCTAGGCTTATAAATGCCCTTGGGCAGATAGCCAAGTACCTATCTATGAACCTATAAATAAATAAACTTTGCCTTAACCCTTCCACAGTGTCGATCACTGATGGATGCTCTAGTCCACATTTGGCCCCCGTGGCTTCTGTAAATTGCTTCCCCTTCCATACCATTTAATAATTAAATTTATTTGGAAAACCAGCATTTTCAAGGCTAGGGTAATATTCCTTGCTCAAGTTTGGTTCCATTTCCTCTGGCCTCCTGTAGTACATCCACCCTAAAAACTGGATTACCATCCACACCTCCTGAATCACCCATCCAAGCATCCTCTTCCGGACCCCGAGACCCTGAAACTAAGCACATGGTTCCTTCAGTTTTGACCGTGTGGTCAGAGGTGCCAGGCTTTCTGCTCTAGTAGTTCGTTTCATCACCTTCACAGAAACGTTCCTTGTATTGTAATTTCAGTGCCTCTTCTCTGTATGCTGGACTTTTTATCGGATATTTTCCAAAAAGGCTGTAGTTTCTCAGTCAAGGTTCAGTCAGCAACTGTTTCCGTATCAAACATAATCGGACTTCCATAGCTTCATTGAAGATTTCAAAAGCCTTTCTGAAAGGAACCTTCTTATTGAGGCTTCCTATAAGGGACTCAATTCCTCCATGAGACATAACTGTCACGTTATAAGCCTTGACTTGGGTTCACTTTGAGACAGCAGTTATAGCGGGTTTAAAATTCCTTTCTTGGAAAAACTTTTCTGGTGGCATTTATTTCTGCAAGAAGGATTTATGAATTGCAAGCACTTTCCTGTGTATACCATCAAGATCCCATACACACTTTGGCTCCACCATTCTCAGGAATGTTATCTTAACACCGCATTAACTGAGGTTTCTAATCTTGAGACCATATAATAGCCCTTGAATGTTACTCTGTTATGCAGTTGTGCAAATCTTATTTCTAGAAACATGTTTTGCTGACCTATTGCATTATCTGTAATGCATATTAATGTGATTGTGCTCATCTTCTAGCAGGTGGTGGACATTTGTCTACCTCTGCCAATAATACATGGAAAAAATATGGCCAGCCGTCTGGGACATGATTAATTTCTTTCAGAGATTGCAGAGAACTTTTGACACTGCAGGTAAATTGTGTTCTGAAGTTGTTGTCTTCATTTGATCTTCAGCATGTGGGGGTTCCCTGATCCAGCACAGATCCGACTCTACTGCATATCCAGCATCTGATCTGAGCTCAAAACTCCTCCCCTACCCATAATGCCCCTGTCTCCTTCCTCCCTTCAGATCTCATTTGCCGCACTCAAGTCCACATCACGATACGTGCTATCTGCTAAAAACTTTGGGTAAGTGACTTTTTTATTCCTTGTAGCTCTACCTTTTCTACTGTACTTTTCCCCATTTTTGTTTTTCTACCTCCCCTCGTGCTCTCTGCGTCGGTTCCTGTCTCTCTTGCGTGTGTATTCTCTGTGTGAGTGTGTTAGGCAGTGTGATTGGGAGTATGTCTGAAACCCCCGAAAATACACGGAGTGTGGCCACAAGCTCTCCCCAGCTGATGGGCCACACTTTGTACGTTGAATGTCTTGGGCCAGCCCATCTGGACACCTCCTGTTCTATCAGTGCCGGGTTTAATCCCTGGGCACTGCTGAACAGGAGAAATAAGCAAATTTTGAGGGGCCTTCTCCCTCCTACCACTAGGGTACAGGCCTCTCCTGCCCTGGCTTCTACCTTTGTCTCCACCCCCGTCCTCTGGGGCTCAAACTCCTGCCAAGAGGCCCAGCGACTGAGACAAATCTGCCAAGTCTAAGGACCAGGCCTGGAAGCTATCTCTGGACCGCTTGGCTTTGGTGGGCCCTCAAGCCAAAATTAGATGTTCTTCATCTTTCACTGTTGCAGTCATCGGATTTGGGTTATCTGCTTGCATTAGCCCTCAAGTCGGCCTGATTAACAAAGTCTTGGGTCCTGCGGAGGTTGCTGTCCCTTCTTCCTTGACGTCAGGTCGTCGGGGGTATAAAACATGCAGCCAACGCCATTACATCAGTCTTTCTTGCCGTGCGGTGCCCGAAGCAGCTCGCAAGTGCCGGTTGGCCGACTCTCAACATTTTCGTTTTCGAGTTTCAGAACCGAAGTTTTCAACTAGAAGCTAAGTACCCCTTTGGGGAAACTTTTTTTCATGCTCTAAAAGTAAATGTTTGCATTACTTGTGAAAAGCAAATACCTCCAAGATTTTCATTCGTACTGTATTCCTTGCCTAGGCTCAGACCACGACGTACCTCGTCAGTTTTGTGCCTTGTTTAAACCACGAATTATCTGTCGTCTGTATATTTTCTCTTCTAAATATTTTGGTGCTCTGTTCAATTATCCTGATATGTCTTCGGTAAGCCATCCGACTACCAACATTCCAAAAAAATGCAAAGATAAAAACAGAGCAGGCCGCCTAGGTCCAAAGCTGCCAACGACACTTTTCCTAAGCCAGTCGACAGTTCGCCGGTACTCAGTGAGGCGCTTTCGCAGCCCCTGATACCTGCTACTTCAGATTCGCAGGCCTCTACAGAGACCCATTTGGAGTCCGGTATGCCGCGAGATGCTTCAACCATGGAACCTGCGGATGTCTCCTACCTTAGATGAGTCCGGAGCCTCTGTGCAGGCACCGGCTTCTGAGGGTGTATTGAGGCCTACTGACTTGCATATTATACCGATGCCATCTTCTTCTTCAAGGCCTAAAAATCGAACTATGCCTAGAGAACTGACACCCAGACCGCATGATCAGGCCTCTATGCCTAAAAAAAACAAATAAGAATGGCTTAAGACCTTATTACTTTAATCATGGGAAGGCAGCCTTCCCCCCTTAGAGACCTAGGACTGAGTTTGCTTATGATTCTTCTGACCAGGATTCTGAATTTTCTGTTTCCTCTGATGACCAGGATTTACCGTTATCTACCTATGAGCATTCTGATGCCGAGGACTCTATTCCCTCTGCCCCCCCACAGGATTTCTCTTTTTGGTGAAACCTTGCATACTCTCAGGGAGCATATTTCTTACTCCTGCCCCAGCACAGGCCTTTAGCCATACCTCCTGTACTAGACCATTGTTGATGATTCCTTTTTGGAATCTAGCTTGCCCCTGACTCTCTTTATCTCCTGCTCCCAGAAAACCTGATAGATGTCCCCGACTCCCACAAGTTCCTTTTTAAAAAATCCTACTGTGGATCCCGAGACAATTTCACAGGGACCCAAGGGCATTAAAGCTACTACTGTCAAAAATCCTACCCCCTCTTATAGAGACTCTCTAGGGCGTTGGATAAATGGGTTAAGAAGATGTACACTTCTGCAACTTTGGCCATTAGGGCCTTAAACTGCCAGATTCATATGAAAGTATCATCAGCATATTATTGGATTGCTTAAACAGAAAATGATGTTGATTCCTGATTGTGCTGAAAATGAGGATTTGCAGGATTTACTGCATTCAGCTGAACAAGTTGGAAAACATACTTTGCAATGTGGTTTTGATTCACTAGAGGCATCTTGCAGGGCTGCTGTAACTGGGTCTGTACATAGAAGGCATGCTTGGCTTAAGGAGCAATCCTTGCCAGATCATGTTAAAGCGAAATTACTGGATGCTGCCTTAAACCAGGACCGCCTGTTTGGCAACAAGGCAGAAGAAGTTTTTAAAAAGATGGAGGAAAAAGCTAAATCTATGCAAACTGTTAAAAATTTTTTACAAGTACAACCTCCAAGGTTTAGTAGGCATTGGCCTTCCAAGAATTGGTCCTTTCCTGCCTCTTCCAGGCCTTCTCAGTCCAAACCCAGATTCAGCAGAGCTCCCAGGCTTTAGTCCCAGGGTACGCACAGGACTAACAGTGGGAGGCCTCCACTTCCAAATCTGGGAGCAATAAAACTCCCCCTATGGTAAACTGTCTCAGTGACTTTTTAAAACTTCCAAGCACTTCTCAACTGACTGCCCCTTTGGGGGGAAAGATTGCTCTTCATGCAAAGAAGTGGGAACACATTACCCAAGACAAATGGGTTTTAAATATAGTGTCCCAGGGATACAGATTTCACTTCCACACGTTACCAACACCAAGCGGGTTGCCAGATCTACCCCCCAAATCAGTGGGCAGAGGCCCAAAAGCAAGTACTTTCTCTCTTAAGCATGGGGGCTATTCAGTTGGTACCAGAAGAGGGGGCTATTCAGTTGGTACCAGAAGAGGAAAAGGGACAAGGCTTCTACTCGAGATTTTTCCTGGTACCCAAAAAAGACAATTCATGGCGTTCTATCCTGGACCTGTCTACTCTAAATACCTTTTTGGTGATTCCAAAATTCAAGATGCTGACTCTTCACCAGTTGCACCCTATGCTAGGCAAAGATGCCTGGTTGGCAACACTGGATTTAATAGAAGCACTGGCAGACGAACTAAGCAGAAACCTCATGGACCCACACGAGTGGAATCTGGAACCAAGGATTTTCAACATGTTGACAAGCAAATGGGGAGCCCAGATATAGACCTGAGCCCAGATATAGACCTGTTTGCCTCCCCCCCAGAACTATCAGTTAGACAAATTTTGCACAAGGACTCCCCACAAATAAGCTTGGAAAGTGGATGCTCTGTCCTTCAGCTGGAAAAACCTATCAGTTTGTCTTTCCTCCTCTGCCTCTGCTCTCCAGAGTACTACTAAAGATCAAACAAGACAAACCAAGGACGATTTTGATTGCACCAGACTGGCCACGCCAGCACTGG
The DNA here is from genome assembly GCF_019279795.1 of Protopterus annectens. Lineage (NCBI taxonomy): Eukaryota > Metazoa > Chordata > Ceratodontiformes > Protopteridae > Protopterus > Protopterus annectens. Next base: position 1,091,417,422 of record NC_056726.1, read on the forward strand.
TGTTATCCCCTCTTGTGCAGTGTGTCACTGTTGGCCCCATGGCACCTGCCTCAGACTCCTACCCTATTGTCTCAGCAGGAGAACCAGATTCTGCACCTTCAGCTTCAAACACTGAACCTAGCAGCCTGGCTAATTACCTAATTTCTCCTTTACCATCCCTCAGTAAACCAGTGATGGATATCATTTTAGAGGCAAGCAGTCCTAGTACTAGAAAATATTATGCTGAAAAATGGAAAAGATTCTGTGCCTGGAACCAATCTGAGCACAGCAGTGCCCAGTTTACCTCAGATTTTACAATACTGAACTGAAATGCTTCACAAGGGCCTGTCTTTCTCCTCCATCAAAATTCACGCCTCAGCCATTTCAGCTCATTGTAACACAGAACCTCCCCTCTTCGCTCATCCACTGCTCATGCAGTTCCTCAGAGGGGTCAAAAATGTATGACCACCTAGGAGAGCTCCAACTCCAGCCTGGGACCTGAAACTCACTGTTCCTCCTTTTGAGCCAGCTGCTACTGCAGACTTAAAATTCCTTTCTTCTTTAGCAATCACTTCAGCAAGAAGGGTATCTGAATTACAGGCCCATATGGCAGTGGAGCCTTTCATCATCTTTCATGTGGACAGGGTGTCCCTCAGGACCAATCCCTCCATGCCCAAGGTGGTATCCATTGCGGCCCTTAGTCAGTCCATTCATTTGCCAACCTTCTTTCCTAATCTACAGAACAAAGGGGAACGGATACTGCACTCCTTAGATGTGCACAGACAACTTAGATTCTACTTGGACAGGACCACACCTCAAAAGAAATCTGAACAACTGCTGGTGGCATTTGCTGCAGGGGCAGAGGGGAAGGCTATTTCAAAGCAAACCATTTCCACATGGATAGGCCATTGCATTCATTTCTGCTACAAGCACCATGGAAAACCTATCCCACAGGTGGTCAGACCCCACTCAACCAGGGCTGCATCTACCTCTACAGCCTTTCTCAGAGGCGTCCCTACCAGGGACATCCTAGAAGCTGCTACCTGGAGTTCTGTACATACTTTCACCAAGCATTACCATCTGCCAATTTTCTCTAAATCCAGAGCTGGCTTTGCCACTGCAGTCTTGCAGGGCCTTATAGCTGGTCCTAATGCTATCTAAATTCCTCCTCCCATCCATAGCTTTGGAAATCTACCCAAATGTGATGACTGCAACAGTGAAACACGAAGAACATAGTACAGTTATGTACACTTACCATAAATGTAGATGTTAGAGTGTATTCACTGTTGCAGTCCTGGTTACCATCCTTCCAGCCCCCTTACTACTTTTGGCTATACCCTTACTCTCCTTTTACTATGCTCAAAAACTTTTTGGTGTATTTGCTTTTTTGTTGGAGGTATAACCTTGTATATTTATGGATTTAATTGCTTCCCATTACGGAGGCACCTGACATCTGGGGCAAGAAAAACTGATGTAATGGCAATGGTGCATGTTTTATGCCCCTGACGACCTGACGTCCTGGAAGAAGGGACAGCAACCGACGCAGGACCCAAGACTTTGTTGATCAGGCTGACTGAGGGCTACTGCAAGCAGATAACCCAATTGTGATGACTGCAAAGCTGAATACAAGTGTACACAACTGTACTTCGGCTCCGAGGATAGAGTCTTCCCTGGCACCGTTCCCCTCAGTTCTCTCCCGAGCCGGAGGAGCTTCGGACCCGGTTGCCAGCACAGGCTTCCCCTCACCGCCCCTCTAGGCCAGTGTCGGCGGCCTCCTCTTCTCGCTCCACCTGCAGCCTTTCTGAAGTGGAGATGGATAGGATGATGCAGAGGTTTATCCGCACCCAGATACAGTTGGGAGTCCTGCCTGCTCCCTCTCCCTCCGGAGTTGAGGGCATGCAATCTGCATTCATCCCTATTGCTCCTTGGATCCAAGGAGACACTGCGTCGAAGGGTCTGCTCTGATGGTACCTTGTACCTCGACACCGGCTATGGCCTTGAGCAGTTCGGATGTGACTAGCTCTGATCCTTCCGTCTCTTGGAGCCGTAGCCTCAGCACCAGCCTCAGCACCCGATCCAAGGGGATGACGTCGACTTGAGCCTTTCGAAGCAGAGCATTCCCTTTGGTATCTCGGTGCCTGGAGGTTCGGCTCCAGCTCCCACTTCGGGTCAGAGGGTTACGGCTCTGACTTTTCCTTCTCAGGACCTCCATTCCCCTTCGGGCTTTTGACGCGGTGGAGATGGTCATTTTGCTCCCATTGAAACCCTTGACAATCTCATCTTTGGATTCCATCCCTGCTCCCTCTGTTTCTGGCAAGGACCCGGCCAGTCTACCATCTCAGGGTCAGCCTGCTGCCTCTTTGTCCAATGGTGCTCCTGCCAGTGAGACGTTGGCGAGTCCTTTCCAGAGACCCCCACTGAGGAGGTCCCTCGCAAACATACTTGCAAAAAGAGGCACCTGGACACCCCTCCGGAGTCCCTCACGGAAGACACCTACTTTGGAGGAAGGGGAAGGTTCCCCCCAGTCACCCCCCCCCCAAGGATGTCTCCTTTGGAGATATGGAAGTCCTATGCCAGTGTGGGGGGTGGTTGCCCAAAAACCTAACTCTGACGAATCGGTGTTCCTGGAGGCATTTGGTGCACTATCTTCTACCTCCTGGGTGTCTCCTCCCACGGATCCTTTGGTGGATCTCATCACATCTCTGGCGTGGAAGGAACCGGACACAGTGGAGCCCTTTCCCAAATGCCCTGACAAGGTTCAGAGTCCCCTTTCGGACAAGACCCATTGGACTAAGGGATCACTGGTTGATGCCATCGTGGTGGTGGCTACCATTAAGGAGGAGGTGGCTACCATTAAGGAGGAGCTCGCTCAGGAGAGTTCCACAGTCCACCCCCTGACCAAGAGTCTAGGACGATGGACCATTTTGAGAAGCAGGTCTGTGCTTCAGCGACCTTTTTTTGTACGTGTGCTGAATTATATGGCACACGTGATTCGGCTGCAGCGAGACCTGGTCAAGATGGTCACTGAGTCTACCCCTGGGTATCTGTTTGTGGAGGACAAGAAAGTGTCCTCCATTCGAATGGCCACCCTGACTTCTATCATTAACACCTCTGGGCATCTCCTCTCCCATGCTACCAAGGGCGCCGCTATAGCTGCCAGTGCAGGAGTTGCCATCAGGCTCTGTGTCTTTTCGGAGCCCTTCAAGGCGTCCTTTACGAATGCCGCATACAACAGTTCCTCCCTTTTTGGGAAGTCAGTACGTGACACCTTTAGTGCAGAGTGAGGAGGGATCTACTTTTCGGCCCCTCAACAAACCTTGAGGAATCGGCGAGGGGCCAAGAAGATGTGGTTCCAAAAATCTCAGAGCTATTCCCAGTACACTCAGGACTCTCCTTCCCCCAGGGGCAGAGGGGGAGTTGATAGATGCTACCGTAGAGGCAGAGGGAGTCCAAGGAATCAAGGGTCTTGTGAGCCTTTCTCTGAGAGACCCGTGCAGCAACCCTGAAGGGTTGCCAGGCTCCTTGTCTCTGGAGGCAGTCTGGGGTCGCCTATCGCTACACCTAACAGCATGGGAGTCAATCACAGAAGGTTGTTGGGTGTTGTAAATTATATCCAGAGGCTATTTAATCCCCTTTCTCGCGTCACCCCATCCACACAGACACCTCCCGGACATTCCACCCACGCAAAGGGAGGATGCAGAACTGGAATTTGCAAAGCTGCTAAAAAGCGAGTCATCCAGACCAGTCCAGGTTAGGCATTTACATTTATTCCAGGTTCTTTTTGGTGCCAAAGAAGACTGGGGACTGAGACCCATTCTGGATCTCTCCACCTTGAACCTGTCTGTAGCCAAGACAAAATTCCAGATGGTCACCCTTCTTTCTATCCTGCCCTTCCTGCAGGAGAACGATTGGATATGCTCGATCGACCTCCAGGATGCATACTACCTTATCAAAATGGACAGCTGCGCTCTGAGGTTCCTGCACTTCCCGATAGGGGCCAGTCATTATCAGTTCAGAGCACTCCCCTTTGGTCTCACCACAATCCCCAGGGTGTTCACCAAAGTGAAGGCAGTGGTAGCAGCTCGCCTGATACTCCCAAGGCATATAGGTCTTCGCCTACCTGGACAGTTGGCTCCTTGCTGCCCCTTCCAGGCATCGGCTCAATCAAGCAAGGGATTCCCTTCTCTTAGCCCAATGGTTTGGCATTGCCATCAATTTCATCAAGTCGTCTCTTGCCCTGGTTCAAGTGTTAGATTTCACTGGGGCTTGATTGGGCACAGTTCAAACCAAAGTCTTTCTTACTTTGGACAGGATTCAATCTCTGAAGCTACATGTCCTTTGCATTCTCCAAGCTCAGTCACCGACAGCGGAAATGGTATTAAGGACTTTGGGGTCCATGGCGGCCACAATCAGTCTCTTGCCCATGGCACGTTTTTACATGCGGGTATGTCCATGTTAGATCTCCCTTTGTGTCATCCTGTTTGAGTCTCTCGAGTGTGCAGGAACTCTCTTCTGTGGTGGATTCATTCCCCGGATCTGGCTCGGGGTCGCTTCTTTCTTCCACCCTCCCCCTTGACCACAGGGACACCGGATGCCTCCCTGCTAGGATGGGGTGGCACTGCTTGGGAAGGACAGTCCAAGGCACGTGGTCCCCCTACGAGACCAGATTGCATATCAATGTCCTGGAGATGAGGGCGGTGCTACTAGCGTTGCATCTTTCCCCAGGGACGAGTGCTATCCAGATGGACAATGTCTGTGGTTTGGTACAACAACAAACAGGAGGGAACCAGGTCTTGCCGTCTGTGTTGCAAAGCCATGGGAGTGGGTGATCTCCACTGGCCGTTTTCTGGTGGCATTGCACATTCTGTGGGGGGGTGGGGGTCCAGCATTCTAGCGAACAGGCTAAACAGGTCTATTGTGATGCATTATGAGTGGTCTTTGAATCCTTCAGTAGCAAAACATCTTTCTCAAGTGGGGTCAGCCTTGTGATCTCTTCGCCTCCCCTTCCAAAGCAAAATGGAGCGAGTTCTTTGCTCTGAACCCTCCACCGGGAGAAGCCCCCATAGATGCTCTGATTCATGCCCCCCCGGTCTTCTGTATGCTTAATCCTCCTCTTGCCTTGATTCCAAAATTCCTTCAGAAAGCTCGCAGGCTGAGGAGCTTCGTTATCCTCATTGCCCCATTCTGAGCTTGTCAGGTATGGTTCCCCTCTCTGTGGTCTCATTTAGTGACTCCACCATGGATGTTGGCTCCATTTCCGGATCTTACTTCTCATCCATTAGGGTCTCCCCATCCAGACCTGGGCAGTCTAAAGCTCACTGCTTGGCTGCTCCAGTTCCCATGATGGACTCCCAACTTGTCTTCACCTGTCAAAAGGATTCTGGTGGCGGCTCATAAGTCTTCCACCTGAAAGGTGTACTCCAGCAAATGGAAACGTTTTTCGGTCTGGGCCTGGCAGTGTGCCTTAGATCCCTTCATTGCCCCACTCTCAGCGGTTTTAGAATTTTTGGTAGGGATCTTTCAGCAAGGTGTCAGTTCTTCTACAGTCAGGTCCAACTTGCAGAGATTTCTAATTTTCTTGTAGGTGGTAATATGGCGTCCTTGGCATCCTCTAAGCTTTCCAAAGCCTTCCTAAAAGGCACCTTTCTTCTTCAGCCCCAGGTGAAGGACCCAACGCCGCTGTGGAATCTTACATTAGTTCTGCAAGTTCTAGTTTCATCCCCTTTTGAGCCTGCAGCCTCTGTGGATCTGCAGTTTCTGTCCTGGAAGATTGCCTTCTTGGTTGTTATTGCATCTGCCAGGAAGGTTTCAGAGCTTCAAGCGTTGTTGGTCAAGCCCCCTTATGAGTTTTCATAAGGACAAGGTGTCCTTGCATACTAACCCATCTTTTCTCCCTAAGGTAGCTTTGGAGTTGAATTTTAATCAGGTGATTAATCTCCCAGTCTTTTTCCCAAATTTTCAAAACGAGGGCGAATATAAATTGCACTTGTTGGATGTGCACAGACGTTTTTATCTGCACAGGACTAAATCCTTTTGCAAGTCTGACCAGCTTTTCAGTTCCTACTCTAAACCCTTGCCACTTGGGCTTCATCTCATACCTTCATTTCGTATAAGTTGGACATCATATCCAGGAACAGGGCATCCTTTGACTCTGCCATGCTCTGGAATATCCTTCCATGAGGGCCTCCCAAGTGTTTAGCAGCTGGGGACTCCATCCCACAAATGAAGACAACTTTAGGTAAAGGAAGTTACGTACTCATCGTAACGTTCCATCTGAATTGTTCTCAATTTTGTTTTCAACCGTCCCTCCCTCCTTCCCCCTGCCTTCCTTTTACTTTGTGGTGGTCTGACTAGTAGAGGATGTGGTCACCTCCTGCATGCCTCTTACTGTGTCCCTTTTGCTTTTGAAGATGTCTATTATGGGATAAGGTGTTTGGTCTGGTGTGGAAGCTGGTTGGGGAGGAAGGAAACAGGTGCATTATGGGTAGGGGAGGAGCTTTGAGCTTAGATCAGATGCTGGCTATGTGGCCAAGTCGGAGCCGTGCCAGATTCGGGAACTCCACAGGTTGAAGACCAATAATGAAGAACAACAACTCAGATGGAACATTATGGTGAGTACATAACTTTTTCATGTACATTTCCATTTGAAAGTATAGGTTTTCTTGTTAAAACTGCCTCAGAATAGTCCTACTCCGTGCATGACATGTAAGCAAATACTTTTTCCATTCTTCTGCAGTTTCCTGAAAATGTTTAATTGAAGAAAGTCTGTAGCATTCTTTGGGTACTTGCAAGTGGATGTTTAAAGCCTTTGCTTATAGTTAAAATTTACGCATAGCTCACTGACTGTCACTGCAGTGTTTGAATATGCATATTTTTCCTTTCTGCATAACAGGTGTGGGCATTGCCAGAGACTAGCTCCAGAATGGAAAAAGGCAGCAACAGCGTTGAAGGTGAGTACTGGTTTTAACAGTTTTATTTCATGTAGTGGATAACTGTATTTGTTTTACTTGATTTTCTACATGCTGCTAGTCTGCTGATTTTATTCCTTAATACTTTGATAAATCAAATGAGTTATAATATATTATTTTTAACTGTTGTAGCAGCTATCTTTAGGGTTATTTGCACAAATTAAAAACTTTTTTATAACTGATTTTTCTGGCACTTCAGAGTTGTGTACTGGTAATTGTTGTTTGACTCATTTTTATATCATTGCTGGCTGACTTCAGAGTTGTGCACTGTTATTTTTGCTTCACTGTATAGTTTTTCAGATCTCTGCTGAGGGTGTTGGTTTTCTCATACCCACCTTCCCTATTCCTGTCTTGTTTAAATTGGGAGGCTTTTGCAGTTGCCCGCCCCCACTGTAGATTTGATCTGGGACACTCCCCCCGTCCCATCTCTTTACCTCATTCTTCCTATTAGACTCCTTCTGCACTTGTTTTTAGTCATTTTTAATTTAATTGCATTTTTTAAACTGTTTGGTCTAACATTGCTCCATACTCAAGTGTGCTAGCTTGCACTGCATTTGAATTGTTTTTACTGCTGTTTTAGCTACGTGTGTGTGTGTGTGTGTGTGTGTGTGTGTGTGTGTGTGTGTGTGTGTGTGTGTGTGTGTGTGTGTGTGTGTGTGTGTATACGTGTGTGTGTGTGTGTGTGTGTGTGTGTGTGTGTGTGTGTGTGTGTGTGTGTGTGTGTGTGTGTGTGTGTGTGTGTGTGTGTGTGTGTGTGTGTGTGTGTGTGTGTGTGTGTGTGTGTGTGTGTGTGTGTGTGTGTGTGTATGTGTGTGTGTGTGTGTGTGTGTGTGTGTGTGTGTGTGTGTGTGTGTGTGTGTGTGTGTATGTGTGTGTGTGTGTGTGTGTGTGTGTGTGTGTGTGTGTGTGTGTGTGTGTGTGTGTATATATATATATATATATATATATATATATATATATATATATATATATATATATATATAAATATATATATATATATATATATATGTATATATATGTATATATATATATATATATATATATATATATATGTATATATATATATATATATATATATGTATCTATAAATAAAAATCTTTCCTGTAACTAGTGTAGTCCAGATTCAGATTTGCTGTATCCAGGACTGTATGTAAGCTTCTGAGCCCCCCCAAGCTTTCTGTGTTGGAGGGAAGCCTTCTAGCTTATCAGTGGGAGTGGTAAGCACTAGGTAACTTACCTATCACATAAGGAGTGGTTCTGGCCCAGAAATTGTAGTTATTGGCCGTTTGGGCAGTTTTTCCATCTCTCTCAACTTTCTGATTTAAAAGCCCGCATTTGCACTTGTTTCCCCACTTTCCTATAACTAGTTTTGTCCATAAACAGATTCTTAGTTTTAGCACTTGAATTTGCTTATTCGTGATCAGTACTTGTTCATAACTTGTAAGCACTAAATAACCTACTAATTACTACAGCACTCAACCTTCCTCATTACCTAGAGGAAAACAGTTTTGGTACTTACTTTCCTCACTTGCTTAGAGAAAAACAGCTCTTGTACTCACTTTCCTCAACTTATCTAGAGGAAAATAGTTTTTTATTCAGGCATGTCCAAGGGTCCGCTCCCAGTGTTCTCTCCTGTCTATCTGATGAATCTGGGCATCTTGGGACAATGTAGAAATTGCCTCATGTACACAGACAACCCTCTCCTCCTACCACCCAACACTACAACCTGTGAGAGATGCACTTATCTAGCCAAACTGGAGGTAAAGCTCTCTCCAATCAAGACTGAACTTGTCAGTCGAGAGGAGAAGGTAAACACTTGCACCACACTCATCACATAGTCTCACTTAAATCTACACCACCAAAATCCACACACAAACATAAAAACATTCGCGGAGGCTCTCAATAATAATCTGCTCAAGCAGCAGAGACCTCCAAAGCAGAAATGCAAGCAACCTTCACCCCCCAACACGACCCAAATGACACATAGCCCGCAGACTGTGTGCCACTCAACCACAGCCAATAAGAAAAAACAGTGTACCTAACACACTAGTCCTAGATGACTCTATAGTCAGGCACACTGATGTCCAGCTCACCAGGCTAAACAAGGAGAAGGTTACTGTCAGCTGCCTCACCAGGCTAAACAAGGAGAAGGTTACTGTCAGCTGCCTGTCGGGTGCCAGGATCTGTCACATAACCCACGCACTCAGGTCACTCCACAACAAGTACAAATATGACTCTGTCATTGTCCATGTTGGTGTGAACGACCTGAGACGTACCTCCCTGGACTACATGAAGAGAGACCTGGAAGAGCTCTTGGATCATGTGGCCCAGGCAGGTATGACCCTAGCCCTGAGTAGCATCCTGCCTTCGTCCAGAATGATACCACAATATAAGGACAAAATGACTGACTTCAACAATTAGCTAAGCTTCTGGTGTCATTCAAAGGGGATCCAGTATATGTCTGCCTGGGACGTCATGATCGACAGACCACGATGCTTTGCCAGAGATGGTCTGCACCTGTTGCCCCTGGGATTCAGGTTACTGGCTAAGGCTCTTGCCACCCCTATAGTGCCTTTTTTAGGCAAAGTTCAAAGGACAAAGCCACCACTGTAACAGGTACAAGCATGCAAAAACTGAGGGTGATGCTACTCAGTGCTAGTAAGTCTCAAAATGCACTCACTCGAGGCACTCATTGGAGAACATCGATAACTGTGCAGTGACTGAGACCTGGTTCAAGGCTCCAGAGAGCACCCCTGCACTACCAGGCTATAACTCATACCAAACTTTTCGGCCATGTAACCTGGACCAGAGCACCAAAGGGGAGGTGTGTCCATGCTCTTTAAGGATATCCACACCTCCAGGCTAGTTGCTCAGCATAATGCAGCCGAGGTTATCCAAGTGTAACTAACTCTGGGTAAAACTGCAATCTAAATTGTAGCTTGCTACAGATCACCCACCATGCCCCAGGATTCCCACTCCTCTTTTCTTGATGTACTAGAAAATATATTGGGGTTCAGCCAAACACCCAAATAATGGGCGATTTCAACTACCCCACCATTAACTGGGAAAACTACTCGTGTACCAACTCCTTCGTTCAACACTTTCTGGAATTCATAAATTCCAATCCCCTGGATCATCTTATCCACACCCCCACCAGGGGCAACAATATCCTGGATCTAGTCATTACCAACATGAGTGACCAGTGTTCCACACCTGAAGACAACGTCTCATTGGTCCAATCCGACCATAAGCTAATTACCCTTGATATCCACATCCTGCCCCCACCCCCCATTAAGGAAACTATGGTAAAAAATTTCTCCAAAGCCAACGTCCTGCTTCTTAAGACAGAAGTGGTGGACTTCAGGACACCCATGCAGATGGACAATACACTTAAAGACTACTGAATCCTACACAGTTGCACTTTATAAGCACTTACATGAGTGCATGGATCGTGCTATCCCAAACAGAACCAAGGCGCTATCCTCCAAAAAAAGGAAGCCGATCTGGTGATCCCCTGCCATAAACAAACTGTACAACAGAAGCAAGAAACTGTTGCAAAAGAGAGTAAAATCCCATGAGTGGAGGAGCCTCAGTAAGAAGCTGCGATCCCTGATAAAATCCTCCAAAGCTAGTTACGAAAACAAAATCACCACTGATTCTAAAGACAACCACAAAACAATTTATAGCTATGTCAAGAAATCTCAATGGCAACACTCAGATCTGTTCTGAGTTACAGCGAAATGGCACTAAATATACAGACCCAACTGATATTGCCAACATCCTGGCAGATAGGTTCAGTGCTAACTTTACTCCCCTCTCACCCCCTAAAGAGCCCATCTCTCTCACCCCCTAAAGAGCCCATCTCTATACCGGAAGAATGCAAAGATGTTCTTCATGTTTCACTGTTGCAGTCATTACAATTGGGTTATCCTGCTGACAGGCTACTCTCAGTTGGCCTGAATTTCAAAGTCTAGGTCCGGCGTCGGCTGCTGTCACCTCTTCCCTGACGTCCGTGCACCAGGGGTATAAAAGATGCAGCTGATGCCATTTTCTTCAGTCTTTCTTGCCGCACGGTGCCCGAAGCAAAAGTAGTTCGCAAGTGCCGGTCGGCCGACTCCTGAGATTTTCGTGTTCGAATTTCAGATCCGAAGTCTTCACTAAAAGCTAAGTATCCCATTGGGGAAACTTTTTTTTTCTTGCTCCAGACCGATGTTAGAAAAAGTTAAAAATTGTATTTCTTGTGGAAACAAATACCTCATAAGGACTTTCATTCTTACTGTATTCCTTGCCTAGGCCCTGACCATGACGTTGCTAGTTGTCGGTTTTGTGCTAGATTTAACCAGCGCAGTATTAAGCGTCGGTACGATTTTGCATTACACTATTTTGGCAGAAGATTTAACTATACAATGTCGTCAGATAGCCGTCCGACTACCGGAATTCACAAGAAACGCAAGGAAAAGGACAGGCATCCAAGGTCCAAAACCGACTAGGCTTCTTCTAAGCCAGTCGCCGGTTCGCATTGCAGCACCTTCGCAGCCAATGATGACCGCTACCTTAGACTCGCAGGCCGCTACCGACACCCACGTGGAGTTGACCAGGCCGCTGGAAGCTCAAGGTATTGGACCTTCGGAAACTATTCCCTCAGACAGGTCCGGAGCCGCGGAGCAGGCATCTGCTTCTGAGGGTGTTTTCAGACCTAATCAATTATATGTTAAAATGACTTCAGCTTCAAAGGCAAAGACTAAAGCACCTTTAAAGACAAAGAAACCAGTACAACAGCCTCATGGACCGGCCTCCATGCCTAAAAAACAGATGCTCAAAATGGCCGAAGACTTAATTACTTTGATCAGGGGTTCCCATCCCCCTCCTGATAAGAGGCCTAGGCAATAGACAGAATATGAATCTTCAGATCAGGTTTCTATTTCATCTGATTCCTCTTCTGATCAGGAATATTCTCTTCCTCCCTATGAGGATTCTGATGCTGAAGAATCAATCCCTTCAGCCTCTCCTGAGGATTATTCTTTTGGGGAAACTTTACATATCATGAGGAAGCATTTCCACTGGGAGAGCCAAGATTATTCCGAAAAAAGGCTCAGAGACTTCCTTTTACTACCACAACACAGGCCCCTAGCTATTCCACCTGTTAGACATTGTAGATGATGTATTTTCAGAGTCCAGTCTGATTCCTGACTCCTTACCTCCAGCTCCTGTTAAGCCGGACAGGTACTACAGGGTTCCTGACTCTCATAAATTCCTTTTCAAAAACCCTGCTGCTGACCCAGAAACTATCTCTCAGGGTCCCAAAGGGGTCAAGGCTTCCAATGCAAAAAAAACCTACTCCCTCTGACAGGGATACTAGGGCACTGGACAGATGGGGAAAAAAGATTTTCACTTCTGCTACCCTGGCTATAAGGGCTGTAAATTGTCAGTTTCATATGCTTAAATATCAGCAATATATTATGTCACTGCTTAAACAAAAAATGTTGATTCAATTCTGAATGTGCAGAAAACAAAGAAATGCAGGAATTATTGCATGCAGCTGAACAAGTTGGAAAGCATACTTTACATTGTGGTTTTGATTCTCTGGAGGCCTCCTGCAGGGCCAGTTACGGGTTCTGTCATTAGGAGGCATGCTTGGTTAAAGGAACAAAATCTATCTGATCATGTTAAAGCAAAATTATTAGATGCTCCATTACAGCATGATGCTTTGTTTGGTGTTAAAACAGAAGAGGTGTTAAAGAAAATGGAGGACAAAGCTAAATCTATGCAAACAGTCAAGGAATTCTTAAAGGTACAGCCATCAAGATTTAGCAGACACTGGCCTACAAAGAATTGGTCCTTTCCAGTGTCAGACAGGCCACAAAGAGGCAGATACAGACACCCTAAAGGCAGATCCCATCCCCAAGGTCCGTACAGGTCTAAACAGTGGGGTTCTTCTACCTCCAAAACTGGAGAAGACAAATCGCAGCCATACAGGAAACCGTCCCAATGACTTCCCCCTGCCTGCGCCAAGCACTTATCTTCTGGCAGCACCTTTAGGGGGAAAACTAACACTTTTTTCTCATAATTGGCACATAATAACCCAGGACACATGGGTCTTAAACATAGTGTCACAAGGCTACAAGTTTCACTTCCATACCCTGCCAAGGGCAAACGGTTGGCCAGACCTGCCAAAATATCAATGGGCAAAGGCACAAAAACAAGTCTCATTCCTCGTGGACATGAGGGCCATTCAACAAGTACCAGAGCAAGAGCAGGGACAAGGATTTTATTCAAGACTGTTCTTGGTACCCAGAAAGGACAAAGCCTGGAGACCAATACTGGACCTATCTATTCTAAACACATATCTGGATATTCCAAAATTCAAAATGTTGACTCTACAGCAGCTTCTGCCCATGTTTGGCAAGAAGGCTTGGCTTGTGACTTTAGATCTAAAAGAGGCATACCTGCATGTCCCAATCGGACAAACATGCAGAAGATACCTCAGATTCAAAGCTGGCTCAATGCACTACCAAATTCTCTGCACTGCCCTTTGGTTTATGTACTGCGCCCAGAGTCTTCACAGTGCCTGGCACCAGTAATTGCATTCTGCAGACAAAGAGGAATACAAATATATCCTTACTTGGACAACTGCCTGATTCAAGCAGAGAACAAGGACATTCTACTACAGCATCTGGCGTTTGTAAAGAGATTACTGCCATGCCTAGGGTACACAGTCAACGAACAGAAATCAAAACTAGTCCCCTCTCAAGAGATAATATTCCTGGGTGCAAGCTTAAATACAACTGCCCAGATGGCTTATCTCATGCCAGACAAACAAAGGCAACCGACTACCTATTTCAAACTGTTGGCAACAAAGGCCCAGTTATCTGCATGAATAATTCTGCAGGCTTTGGGCTTCATGGCATCCTGCATTCTACTAATTCCATATGCAAGACTGTATATGAGGAAACTTCAATGGTACCTTTAAAAGTGTTTTGGACTCAACATTGCCACAGCCTGAAAACAATAGATCTGAAGTAGTTAACTTCATTTGATCAGCAACCTGTGGGTATCTGATCGGTCCTGGATCTGAGCCGGCAGATGTCCGAGCTCCAAGCTCCTCCCCTTACCCATAATACCCAACCCCCTCCAGTCCTCAGATCTCGTTTGCCGCGGCTTCTATAAGCACGAGTGCCGAGCTCCTTGCGATTAGGTAAGATAAGGATAGGAATTTTCTCTACCTTTTTAACCAGTTTAAAAAGTGTGTGTGTGTGTGTGTGTGTGTGTGTGTGTGTGTGTGTGTGAGATAGTTGATCCGTTAGACTAGTTTAGTTTAATTTAACTTTAGTGTATTCCCCTTCCCCTTATCTGTGTGTTAGGGAGTGTGATTGTGTGATTGTGGTAGACCTGAAGGCCATCTTTTCCAAATGCTCTGAGTGTGGCCATAAGCTGTCCCCAGCCGATGGCCACACTCAGTGCGTTCTTTGCCTGGGGGTTGCACATTTGACATCAGGCTGCCAGATATGTGCTGCCTTTAACCCCTGGGCTCTGAGAGACGGGAGGAACAAGTTAATCTTAGCGGGCTTTTTACCCGCGGATTCTACTTCTTCCTCCTCTTCCCTCAGTGGCGCCACTCGCGGCTGTTCAGCCAACGGTTCCTGCTCCCCTGGCTGGGACTCAGCCTCCCACTGTGTCCCAGGGAGAGAGGGACCCTAGAAAGAAATAGAAGAGAGAGAGAGAGAGAGAGAGAGCGGGAGAAAGAGAGAGACAGACAGGGAGAGGCATAGGAGCCACAAGCGGCGGGCCCCGCCGGCTAAGCAGCTCTATTCTCCCTTGAAGGTTCCCGGGTCCTCCCCCTCTCGGCTCTGTTCCCCACGTTTCTCTCTGGACCCGGCCACCTTTGAGGTCATCGAGGCGGCCTTCTCGGCGGCCTCTTCTAGGTCTACAAGAAGCTTTTCTGACACTGACATGGCCCGGATGATGCATCGCTTCCTTCAGGCCCAGATGCAGATGGGAGTGCTCTTGCCTCCCCCCCCCCCTCTATGGCGGAGCTCGGCCCCCTTCTTTGCCCCCATTGCTCCTTCTCCGATCCATTATCGGGTTTTGGAGCTGTCGGATCCAAGTAGCCAGGGAGTCGGCACCGATGGTAATGGCTACATCGACGCCGGCCTTACCTTTGAGTTTATCGGGTCTATTTTCGGATCCGAGCTCTCAGGGCCATGAGCCGAGCCTCGGATCCGGAGGGGTGAGTGCGTCTTCGGCTCTGATGCGGTCGGAGCACACTGCACTTTCGCGTCCGATCGCTTCGGCTCCGCCGCCGATCCACACGTCGGATCCGAGGGGGCTGCTCTCTGATCCCATGGAGAGTGGTTCACCTTCGGCTTTCGACGTGGTGGAGAAGGTCCTTTCGAGGAATTCGAGGTCCCCAGCTCGTGCTACGGATCTACCCGCCATTCCCTCACAGATGGGCCTGTCTTCCATCATCCAGCCCCAGGGACAGCCTGCGTCTACGGCCCAGCTTGTTCCTGTAGAGGAGCATGACCCCATTGGTGAGCCCTCCTCGGACAGTCCTGCCGAGGAGGTCCCTCACAAACGAAAGTGTAAAAGGAGGCACTTGGACTCCCCCGAGTCCCTCACAGAAGACACTGACTTGGTGGAAGGGGAAGGTTCCCCCAGGTCACCCCCCGAGGACGTCTCCTTTGGAGACATTATGGATATGCTGCGCATTAGAGGGGGGTGGTCAGCCCAGAAACCTTCCTTGGATGAGTCATTGTTTCTGGAGGCGTTTGACGCAGGCCCGTCTACCTCTTGGGTGTCCCCTCTGGCTGACCCCCTGGTAGACCTAATTACTACCAGGGCGTGGAAGGAGCCGGACACTGTAGAGCCAATCCCCAGGAGACCAGATAAGATCCTTAATACCCCGACAGACAAGACAGCGTGGAGTAAAGGTTCCCCTTTAGATGCCATGGTGGTGGCGGCTGCCACCAAGAAGGAACTGGCACAGAATAGTTCCTCGGTCCATCCTCCCGACAAGGAGTCTCAGACGAAGGATCGCATCAGAAAGCGGATGTTTGCCTTTTCCATAAGGGTGCTGAATTACTTGGCACACGTAATTAGGCTTCAGCGGGATCTAGTAAGAGTACGCTGGGTCTCCCCCGGAGTCCGTCGGCCAAGGACAAACTAACTTTCTCGGCTCGCATGGCCACTGTAAAATCGATATCCAACACATGTGGCTTCTCTCCCATGCCATGGAGGGGGCAGCTAGAGCCAGTGGAGCAGGCATCGCCTTACGGCGTCACGCCTGGCTCCAACTTTGCGACTTTGCGGAACCCTTCAAGGCGTCCTTCCCAAATGCTCCCTTTGACGGTTCTACGCTGTTTGGCAAGACCATTCACGATACGCTGCTCCAGAGCGAGAAAGATGGGAAAACGCTGTCTGCCATCGGAATCCGCTTCTCGGCTCCTCAAAGGTCCTTTTCCAGGAACCAGAGAGGACAAAAGAAGATGTGGTTCCGGAAATCTCAGCAGTCCCGTTACACTCCGGACCCTTCGTCCTTCAGAGGCAAGGGAGGACAAGGTGGACGCCGGCCCAGAGGCAGAGGGGGGCTGAAGAATTTCGGGTAGAGGGAACCTTTCACCGACCCGCACAGCAACCCTGAGGGGTTGCCCGACTGCTCCTTTCTGGAGGCAGTCGGGGGGGGGGGTTCTCAGAACACTTAGCACATTGGGAGTCCATCACGACAGATCGCTGGGTGCTCCAAATAATATCCAGAGGTTAATCTATCCCCTTCATAAATCTTCCCCCTCAGTTGAGACGCCTCCCCGATGTTCCATCCAGTCGAGCAATTACTCCAGGTTCTTTTTGGTGCCAAAAAAGACTGGGGACTTGAGACCAGTTCTCGACCTGTCTACATTGAACCTGTTCATTGCCAAAGAGGAATTCCGGATGGTCACTCTTCAATCTATTCTCCCCCTTCTGCAGGAGAACGACTGGATGTGTTCCATAGACTTCAAGGATGCGTACTACCACATTCTCATGGACAGGCGATCAGGAGGTTTCTCAGCTTTCAGTTGGGGGCCAGTCATTATCAGTTCAGGGTCCTCCCTTTTGGCCTCACCACAGCCCCCCAGGGTGTTCACCAAAGTCATGGCAGTTGTAGTGGCCCACCTGAGGCTTCAGGGAATGCAGGTCTTTCCTTACCTGGACGACTGGCTCCTCGCCACTCCCACCAGGCATCTACTATGCTCAGCCAGGGATTGCTTCCTGCTCTTGGCCCACCATTTGGGGATCACAATAAATTACAAAAAATCGTCCCTTCAACCTGTTCAGGTCTTGGACTTCATAGGGGCCAGAATAGACGCACTTCAGTCCAAGGCCTTCTTGACATCAGACAGACTCCGCAATTTAACTCTCCACATCTTAGCACTTCTACAATCTCCGGCCCCACCAGCGGAATTAGTCCTGAAAGCCCTAGGGTCCATGGCAGCAGCTATCAACCTTTCACCTCTAGCCCGCTTGAATGTGAGGGTTCTTCAATAGACCTTACAGGTCCAGTGGTCCATCCTTCGACATCCATTGGACTCCCCGATTCCCCTCAGCAAAGTTTGCAGGGACTCCTTACTTTGGTGGCTCCATTCCCGAGAGCTTCGGGAAGGGCAGCTGTTTTTAATGCCTCAACCCCAAGCCACTGTGACCACGGATGCTTCTCGCCTGGGGTGGGGGGGGGGGCATTGCATGGACAGAACTGTCCAAGGCACGGGGAGTCAGAGACCGTTCTCAATATCAGTGTTCTGGAGATGAGGGCAGTGCTTCTAGCGTTGCAAGCTCTCCATGCCCTTCTTCCTCCGGGGACTATTACAATTCAGACAGACAACATGTCAGTGGTCTGGTACATTAACAAACGGGGGGGACCAGGTCTTATCCTCTTTGCCGAGAGGCCATGAGAGTTTGGGAGTGGGCGATATCCACCAACCGTTTTTTGCTAGCAATGCACATTCCGGGTCGGTCCAACATTTTAGCGGACAAGCTGAGTCTAACTATCCTCTCGCCTTACGAGTGGTCTCTGAACCCCTTAGTAGCGAAACGGATCTTCCTCAAATGGGGTCAACCTTGCTGTGATATCTTCGCATCACCTTTGAACGTAAAGTGCAGCAAGTTTTTCGCTCTAATTCCCCCGCTGGGGGAGAGCCCCAGAGACTCTCTAGTTCATGCTTGGCCATCCGGTCTTCTTAATGCTTATCCTCCTCTCCCGTTAATGACAAAATTCTTACAGAAAGCTTGTCAGTTGGGGAGCAAGGTTATCCTCATAGCCCCGTTCTGACCTCGTCAAACCTGGTTCCCGTACCTACGGTCTCATCTCATAGCTCCTATTTGGATTTTGGATCCCATTCCAGATCTGATCTGTCATCCTTCGGGATTGAAAACTCAGAATCTGGACTACCTCAAGCTCTCTGCTTGATTGATCCAGTTCCCTTAGTGGCTAGGACTCCCGGTATCTCCGCAGTTAAATCCATCCTGGTGGCGGTGCATAAGCCTTCTACCAGGAAGGTCTACAACAGTAAATGGAAACGTTTTTCCATCTGGGCCTGGCTTAGGAATTTGGTCCCTTTTACGGCTCCCATTCCAGCAGTACGTTTTCCATCAAGGGGCCAGTTCTTCTACTGTGAAGGTTCAAATGGCGGCCATTTCCCACTTCCATATCTGGGACAATCTTGGTCCTTTAGCTTCCACTAAGATTTGCAAGACTTTCTTAAAGAGCACCTTTCTTTTAAGACCTCCTGTCAAGAATGCGGTTCCTCCATGGGACCTAACCTTAGTCCTTCAGGCTCTAACTAGTCCACCGTTTGAGCCTGCAGCTTCTGTTGACTTAGTTCTTGTCTTGGAAAACTGCCTTCTTAATTGCTATTACCTCAGCTAGAAGGGTATCTGAGCTTCAGGCCCTTTGTACTAAACCCCCGTATCTTGTTTTCCATAAGGACAGAGTATCTCTCGGGACTAATCCTTCCTTCTTACCTAAAGTGGCTTCCGAGGCTAACATCAACCAATCCATTAATCTGCCTGTTTTCTTCCCTAACTATCGAGAACAAGGGGGAGTACAGACTATTAGATGTGCATAGACAATTGCGCTTTTACTTGCACGGAACAGCTGCCTCTCGCAAGTCGGAGCAGCTCTTTGTTTCCTTTGCTAAGCCATCTTTGGGTAAACCAGTAACAAAAGTGACTCTAGCTAGATGGATATCTCACTGCATTTTGCTCGCATACAAAATTTCTGGTCGGCCGGAGCCCTTGGGAGTTCATGCTCACTCTACCCGTTCTATGGCTACCTCTGCTGCGTTTTGGTCAAGAGTTCCCTTGGATGACATCTGTTCTGCGGCTACTTGGGCTTCTTCTCATACCTTTATTTTGCGTTATAAATTAGATCGGATATCCAGAGGGAGGGCGGCCTTTGGCTCTGCAGTGCTCCGGAATATTCTTCCTTGAGGTCCTCCCAAGTTTTTTTGGTAGCTGGGGACTCTGCCCCACAGGTTGCTGATCAAATGAAATTAACTACTTCAGATAAAGAAGTTATTTACTCACCATAACGTTCCATCTGAGTAGGTAACTTCATTTGTCAGCAACCGACCTCCCCTCCTTCCCCTAACCTGGCTTTCGTTACCTGAATGATAGAATGATTCAGTCCTGGTATGCATCGGGTTAGGATGTTTAGGTATTTGTTTGTCTTGGTGTTGTCTGGTAATTGGGCAAACTCGATCTGAGGACTGGAGGGAGGTAGCAGGGTATTATGGGTAAGGGGGAGGAGCTTGGAGCTCGGATCTCTAGCTTTGAAAGCTGCCGGCTCGGATCCAGGATGGATCCGATACCCACAGGTTGCTGACAAATCAAGTTACCTACT
This sequence comes from Protopterus annectens, assembly GCF_019279795.1. Lineage (NCBI taxonomy): Eukaryota > Metazoa > Chordata > Ceratodontiformes > Protopteridae > Protopterus > Protopterus annectens. Next base: position 1,091,437,243 of record NC_056726.1, read on the forward strand.
CAGATGGAACGTTATGGTGAGTACAGAACTTCTTTTTACTCTCATTCCCTGCCTGCAACAGGAGTTTCGATGGTGGGTGAAGGCCTGTCACCAGAACAAGGGACAGCCATTCACTCTACCCCCAGCCACACAGACATTAACAACGGATGCATCGGATTATGCCTGAGGAGCCCATATGGCAGGAAAATGTATTCAAGGCACATGGTCCGCAAACCAAATGCATATACATATCAATCAAAAAGAGATGCTAGCTGTTCAAAATGCCCTGACAGCCTTCAAGGACCTACTTCATCCGGGACAACTACTGATTAAAGACAGACAACACCACGGTCATGTGGTATATAAACAAGCAGGGAGGCAGTCATTCATACCCCTTTTGCAGACTAGCCATGACTTTGTGAGACACAGCATTGACTTACCAAGTACATCTGCAGGCACAATTCCTGCCAGGAAAGATAAATACTCCGGCAGACGAACTAAGCAGAAACCTCATGGATCCCCACGAGTGGAAATTGGATCCACAAGTCTTCAGCATGGTAACAAGGAAATGGGGATGCCCGGACATAGATCTATTTGCCTCGCCTTACAACTGACAACTAAAGTGATTCTGCACAAGGACTTATCACAGACAAGCATGGAAAGTGGATGCCCTATCTTTCAGCTGGAAAGACTTACAGTATATGCCTTTCCTCCTCTGCCTGTCCTCCCCAAGGTACTCCTAAAGGTCAGGCAGGAGAAGCCAAAAATGATACTGATTGCCCCAGACTGGCCATGCCAGTACTGGTATCCAAACCTAAGGAACTTGTCTCAATGCCCAGCCTGGACCTTATCTCAGGTGCCCCATCTACTGTCCCAGCAGAACAATCAAATCCTGCACAGCCAACTCAAAACCTTAAATCTGGCAGCATGGCGGATAATGTAGTCATACAAAACACACCTCTCACTAAAGCGGTGATGGATGTTATTTTGGAGGCCAGGAGGCCTAGTACTAGAAAATCCTATGCTGGAAAATGGAAGAGATTCTGTGCTTGGAACCAGGCACAAGGAATTGACACAGCTGTACTAAATATTCCTCAGATTTTGCAATACTTGACTGAGATGCTGGATAAAGACCTATCCTTTTCATCTATAAAAATTCATGTGTCTGCCATTTCAGCTCATTAAAATACAGAGCCACCAATCTTTTCTCATCCTTTATTAAGGCAGTACCTCAGAGGGGCCAAAAATGTATGGCCTCCAAGGAGATCACCAATACCTGCATGGGACCTCAATTATGTCTTGGAAAAAAACACCCTGCCTCCTTTTGAGCCAGCCGCTACAGCTGATAAAGTTTTTATCTTGGAAAACAGCTCTGCTCCTAGCAATAACTTCTGCAAGACGAGTCTCAGAGCTACAGGCACTCATGGCTGTGGAACCTTTTTATCATTTTTTATCCAGACAGGGTTTCTCTGAGGACAAACCCCACATTTATGCCTAGGGTAGTGTCCAGTGTGGCCCTTAACCAAGCTATTCATCTGCCTACCTTTTATCCAAACCCACAGAATAAGGGGTAGAGAATTCTGCATTCTTTGGACATACACAGACAGCTACGCTTCTATTTGAACAGAACCAAAGCTTTCAGAAAGACGGAGCAATTACTAGTGGCATATGCTGCAGGATCACAAGGAAAGGCTATCTCAAAGCAGACTATTTCAAAGTGGATAGGCCACTGCATTCGTTTCTGCTATTCACAACATGGCAAGCCAGTACCTAAGGGCATTAGGCAACATTCAACCAGAGCAGCAGCCACTTCAGCAGCCTTCCTCAGAGGAGTACCAACCAAAGACATTTTAGAGGCCGTTACGTGGAGTTCAGTGCACACCTTCACAAAGCACCATCACTTACCACTCTATTCTAAATCCAGGGCAGGCTTTGCCACTGCAGTTCTGCAGAGCCTAATAGCCGCTCCTAATGCTATTTAGCTCCAGCCTCCTAACCTTAGCTTTGGGATTCAACCCAATTGTAATGACTGCAACAGTGAAACACGAAGAACATAGTACAGTTGTGTACACTTATCATAAATGTAGATGTTCGAGTGTATTCACTGTTGCAGTCCAGGTTACCCACCCGCCATCCCCCATTTCTTTGCTGGAACTTATCTGTACTTCTCTATTCTATACAACCTATATGGTGTATTTGCTTGTAGATGAAGGCAAAATATATACTTTGGTGCATGCATGTTTTATTGACATATTTTTAGCCTACCCTTTTGGGGGCACCTGACATCTGGGGCAAGAAAAACTGAAGAAAATGGCGTTGGCTGCATCTTTTATACCCCTGGCTCACTGACGTTAGGGAAGAGGCAACAGCAGTTGAAGCCAGATCTAGACTTTGGAATTCAGGCTGACTGAGGGTAGCCTGCCAGCAGGATAACCCAATTGTAATGACTGCAACAATGAATACACTCGAACATCTACATTTATGGTAAGTGTACACAACTGTACTTTCCTGTAATCACGGCTGCACAGGTAAAAACCACACTCTCCAAAGCCAAGAACACAGCATCCATGGGACCAGACAACATCCCAGGCTGCGTTCTACACAAACTACAGAATGAACTGGCACCCCACCTAAGTACCATGTTCAGTCATAGCCTCACCTCAGGCTTTGTGCCTGCTGAATGGCGCACAGCGACGGTTATCCCACTCCACAAGGGGGGAGCCACCATGGACACCGGGAACTACCGCCCCATTAGCCTGACGAGCCTGGTCTGCAAGGCCATGGAACGTATCATCATGGAACTTATAAACAAAGACATTGGTAATCTCCAAACTCTGGACCCCACCCAGTTCGGGTTTGTAAAAGGCAGATAATGTCTCCTAAACCTGATAGACTTCTTTGAAGCAGTCACCAAAGCCGTAGACAAGGGTAAGGTGGTTCACACAGCCTATCTAGATCTTGCCAAGGCTTTCGACACCATCCCCCACTCTGGAATTCTAGATAAACTCATTAAACTAGGTGCAAATTCTTATGTCACAAGATGGGTTGCCAACTGGCTCACTGACAGAACCCACACTGTGAAAGTAGCAGACTCCAAATCCGACTTCAGACAAGTGGAGTACCACAGGGTTCAGTCCTGGGTCCTCTCCTGTTTAGCCTGTACTTCAGAGAAGTAGATACCAACACAGAAGGTCTTTGGCTAACGAAGTTTGCAGTTGACTGCAAACTAGGAGCCATAATCGAAACTCCTAACGATGTGGACATCCTACAAAAGGGCCTCACTGAGACAGATGCCTAGCGTCAAAGCCATGGCCTCAAGCTCAATGCCAAAAAGTACATTGTCATCCCCTTTGGTAAAAACTCTGTACCCGTGAACTACAACATAGGCGGTAGTATACTTAACACCGAAAGTGTGATGAGACCTTTGGACAGAGGTGGACAGTAGTCTCTTCTTTGATAAATCACATCACCACAGTAGTCAGGAAATCCTTCTACGTGGCACACCTCATCACAAAAGGTTTCTCATCCAGAAAAAAAGAGGTCATTGTTCCCTCTACTCATCACTCATTAGACCTATTATAGAGTACAACGCCCCTTTTGGTATGTACCTCACAAGACATCTACAACAACTGGAAAGGCTGCAGAAATACCTCATAAACAGGATTACCGGCCTCAAACAGATGCCCTACGCAGACCGTCTCAAAAAACTCCAGCTTTACTCCATCGCATATTGCCTACTCAGAGGTGATCTCTGCCTAACATACAAAGCTGTGTCAAACCCAGAGCTGTTGGACATGCTCCACTTAAAGAAATCCCAATCCCTCTGAGCTACACCTATCT
>NC_056726.1:1091446061-1091477395 GCF_019279795.1 Protopterus annectens
CTGGGGAAGGAGAAAGACACCACAGAAAAGCAAACCTAGGAAGCAGTCGCTAGACCGCTCGACTCTGGCGGGGCCTCCTCCTAAAACTAAGCCTCCCAACAGATCGAGTACTCCCTGGCTCCACTCTCCCAGGTTCTCCCTCAAGCCAGAGGTGTCCCAGTCTCCTCTTAGGGCTTCCCCTCATCGGCACTCTGGCAGGTGTCGGTGGCCTCCTCATCCCGGTTGGCCTGCAGCCTTAGCAAGGCGGAGATGGATAGGATGATGCAGAAGTTCATCCGTACCCAAATCCAGATGAGTCATGCCTGTCAGCTCGCAGACTTTCTTCACTCCAATAACTCCTTCTCCGATCCGATCTTCGGTTTCGGAGCCATTGGATCCGAGGGCTCTCGGGGTCAGGGGTTCAGTGACAAAATGGTACCTTGTACCTCTACACCGGCCATTGCCTTGAGTGAGTCGGATCAGACTGGATCAGATCCGAGCTCTTGGAAGCGTAGCCTCGGCGTCAGCTCCGAAGGGGTGCTGTTGGCTCGAGAGTTTGTTGGAGTACAGTCTTCCTGTCGGCATCTCTGCTCCGACTCCTCTGTCTGGTCCGAGGGGGATGGCTCCTATTGTCACTTTTCAGGACATCTGCTCCCCATCTGCCTTTGTGGTGGAGAGGGTTCTATCGAGTTTGGCGACATCTCTTGACCATCTTGTCTTCTGACTCCTCCCCGACTCCCTCTTTTGGGTACGGCCCCGAACTTCCTGCCATCTCAGGGACAGCCTGTGCAGGGTTTACCTCAGGAAGTTTCCCTGCGAGAGCAGCAAGAGGTTTGCAAGCTCCTCCCAGAGAATCCCACTGTGGAGGTTCCTCACAAACGGACGTGCAAAAGGAGGCACCTGGACTCCTCCTCAGAGTCCCCTACCGAAGACACTGACTTGGAGGAAGGTGAAGGTTCCCCTGATTTACCCCCAAGGATGTCTCCTTCAGAGACATCATGGAACTCCTTTGCCCGGGGGTGGGGGTACACCCAAAAACTGACCTTGGGTGAGTCAGTGTTCTTCTAGGCATTCAGCACAGGCCCATCTACTTCCTGGGTGTCCCCTCCCGAGGATCTGCTTGTGGACCTCATAACATTGCGGGCATGGAAGGAACCGGACACCATGGAGACCATCCCAGAGTGACCCAATAAGGTCCTTAGCCCCCCACCAGACAGGATTTGTTGCAATAAGGGTTCCCCAGTGGATGCTATAGTGGTGGCTGCCGCCACGAAGAAAGAGCTCACACAGGAGAGCTCTATGGTTCATCCTCTCGGCCAAGAGTCGAGGACTATGGACTGTCTAGGGAAGCGGGTGTATGCTTCAGTGACCTTTACTATAAGGGCGCCGAACTATATGGCACACGTTATTCGATCTGCAGCAAGACTTAGTCAAGGAGGTCACTGAGTCTCCCCTAGAGCCCATGTCGGCGGACGGCAAGAAGACGTTCTCTGCTCGAATGGCCATTCTCACGGCGGTAGCAAATACGTCCATGCATCTTCTCTCCCATGCTACGGAGGGAGCTGCCAGGGTGGCCGGTTCTGGCGTTGCTGTGAGGCACCACACCTGGCTCTGGCTTTGCCAGTTCTCAGAACCCTTCAAGGCGTCATTCGCAAATGTGCCCTATGATGGTTCTTCCCTATTTAGGAAGTCAGTTCTTGAGAACTTGGTCCAGAGGGAGAAGGACGGGAAGGCACGGTCTGCCGTCGGGATCCGCTTCTCCCCACCTCAAAGATCCTTTTCTAGGAATCAGCGAGGGACAAAGAAGATGTCGTTCCAGAAGTCTCGGGCGTTTTCAGAGTACATTCAGGGCTCATCTTCCCCCAGAGGCAGAGGGAGGTTATGATAGATGCCATCCTGGAGGCAGAAGAGGATCCGAGAAACTTTGGGTCTCGAGAACTATTCTCGGACAGACCCTCACAGCAGTCCTGAGGGGCTGCCCAACTGCTCAACTCTGGAGGCAGTCAGGGGTCCTCTATTGCTACACCCAGCGGCATGGTAGTGTGTAACAGATCGTTGGGTGTTGCAAATTATATCCAGAGGTTATGCCATCCTGTTCACCGAATCACCTCTTATAGGTTCATAGGTAGATACTAGGCTATCTGCCCTAGGGCATTTATAAGCCTAGCCAGAGTGTATTTGGTTTCCGCCTCCCTATTAGATTAGCCTACTGTGCCTCTGTAAAGTAGGTCACAGAAGGTACCCTTTTAAGATTAGTGTACTGTGCCTCTGTCTAGCAGGGACACAGGAGAGATCCCAGGGGTGAATTTACGATTTCCCAACCACGCGTCCAAATTTCGCTTGAAGAGAGTAAATATATATACCTTCAATCTGTAGAGCTCTTTCCAGTGGTGAGAATCAAACCTTGCACCTTGCAATTGAAAGGCACACACCTTAACCACTGTACCACTTCCCGCTGAATCACCTCCCAGACGTCCCACCTGCGCAAAGGGAGGTAGCAGATCTAGAGATAGAAAAGCTGCCAATAAAATGAGTCATCCAACCTGTCCCCCAAGACCAGTCCGGATCAGGCATTTATTCCAGGTTCCCCCGTCTTCTTTGGCATTAAAAGGAACCTAAGACCCATTCTAGATCTATCCACCTTGACCTTGTCAGTAGCCAGGGTGAAATTCCGGATGGTCACTCCTCTTCAGTCCATCTTGCCCCTACCTGCAGGCCAGAATATTGGAAGTACGCGTCCTGGAGATCAGTCGAGCACAATCATATCAAGATGGACAGGTGCTCTCTGAGGTTTCTCCGCTTCTGGCTGGGAGCCGATCATTATCAGTTCAGAGTCCTCCCCTTTGGTCTCACCACAGCCCCCCGGGTGTTCACCAAAGTGATGGCAGTTGTAGCTGCTCACCTAAGGCTTCAGGGCATTCAGGTCTTCCCTCACCTGGACGATTGGCTCCTGGCTGCCCCCACCAAGCATCTGCTTTGTCAAGCCAGGGATTATTTCCTGTTAGGAGACAGACTGGGCATCACCATCAATTTCAGCAAGTCATCACTGGCCCCTGCTCAGCTAGAATTCATTGGGGCTCTGTTGGATACCATCCAAATTAAAGTTTACATCACTCCAGAGAGGGTTTGCAATTTAAGGGTACATGTCTTGTATATCCTTCAGGATCAGTTTCCCACAACAGGGACGGGTCTTGGGGCGCTGAGGTCCATGGCAGCCACGATCAGTCTACTACCTCTTGCATGATTACATATGCAAATTCTTCAGTGGATGCTTGCTGTCCAGTGCTCTCTGTTAGAGCTACCATTATCCTATCCAATCCATATCTCCCAGGTGGTGGATTCCATCCCTTCCCAAAACCACGGTGACCAGGGACACCTCCCAGCTGAGGGGGGGGGGGCATTGCTCAGGAAGGACAGTCCAAGGCATGTGGTACGCATCCGAGAAAAGTTTGCATATCAATGTCCCGGAGATGAGGGTGGTGGCTCTGGCATTGCAGGCCCTTCATGCCAGTCTTCCTCAAGGGGCTATTGCGATTCAGACCAACATGTTGGTAGTCTGGTTTATCAACAAACCAGGGGGAACCAGGTCTTACTCCCTGTGTCGCGAAACCATGAGATTGTGGGAATGGGCGATCTCCACCGCCTGTTTTCTGGTGGCAACGCACCATCCCAGGTGGTCCAACATTCTAGCGGACAGGCTCAGCACAACTATCCTGATGCCTTAAGAGCGGTCTAGCGTAGCAGATCTTCCTCATGTGGGTTGGCCTTGCTATGATCTCTTCGCATCTCCCTCCAAGAAATGCAGTGAGTTCTTCGCTCTGAATCCCCCTCAGGGGGAAGCCCCCAAAGACGCACTGGTTCATGCTTGGCCTTCCGGTCTTCTTTATGCCTAACCCCATTACTTTTCATTTCGAAGTTTCTTCAGAAAGCTCGCAGGCTGGGGAACACAGTGATCCTCATTGCCCCATTCTGGCCTCTCCATGGTTTCCCTCCCTTTTGTCTCATCTAGTAGTTCCACCATGGATATTGGATCCAGTTCCAGAAATCATTTTGCATCCCTCAGGGATTCCTCACCCAAACCTGGACAGTCTGAAACTCCTCGCTTGGCTGCTGCAGTTCCCTTGATATTAGGACCCCCAGTTTATCCCCTCCTGTTAACCGCCTTTTTGGTGGTGGCTCACAAGTCTTTTACCAGAAGGCTATATCGCTGTAAGTGGAAATGTTTCTCCATATGGGCCTCTCAGCGGGATTTGGATCCCTTTACGGCTCCTGTCTCCACAGTATTAATGTCTTCATTAGCCTCTTCGACTTTGCAAGACATTCCTTAAAGGTACCTTTCTTTTGAGGCCCCCAGTGAAGGATCCTACACCTCCATGGGACCTCACTTTTGTACTTCAGGCTCTAGTCTCCCCTCTCTTTGAGCCCGCTGCTTCAGTAGATTTGCAGTATCTGTCTTGGAAGACTGCCTTTTTGGTAGCTATTACGTCTGTCAAGAGGGTTTAGGAGCTTCAAGCATTATCCATTAAAGTTCCTTACATGATTTTTTCAGAAGGACAGGGTTTCCCTGCACACTAATCCGTCCTTCCTTCCCATGGTGGCGTCAAAAGCCAATATTAGTCAGACTTATCAATCTTCCTGTCTTTTTTCCTTATTTCCAAAAGAAGGGAGAATATAAATTACATCTGCTGGATGTACACAGGCAAATACAATTCTATTTACACAGGACCAAATCCTTTCACAAATCTGATCAGTTGTTTATTTCTTATTCAAAACCATTCTTAGGGAAACCAGTTTCTAAAGTGACGATTGCTCGTTGGATTTCCCAGTGCATTATTCAAGCATATTCTTTTGATCCAGGGTGTCATTGGATGAGATTTGTTCTGCAGCTACTTGGTCTTCATCCCATACCTTCATCCCACATTACAAATTGGACATTGTATCCAGGAACAGAGCATCTTTTGGCTCTGCGGTGCTGTGGAATATCCTTCTGTGAGGGCTTCCCAGGTGTTGGTAGCTGAAGACACACTCCCATAGGTTGAAGATCAAATGAAGTCAACTACTTCAGATAAAGTTATGCACTCACCATAACGTTCCATCTGAGTAGTTGTACTGCTGAGCAGCAAACGCGATCTGAAGTGAGGCAAGAGACGCAGGGCATTATGGGTAAGGGGAGGAGATTGGAGCTCAGATCAAATGCTAGTTATGCATCTGTCAGATCAGATTCAAATCCATAGACTCACAGGTTGAAGCCAAATTAAGTACAGCTACTCAGATGGAACATTTTGGTGACTACATGACTTCTTTTTTGAAACGGTTCTTGCCACAGATGGTGTAACATCAAAGTACTGTGGTATGAATAAGCCAGCTAGGTTAGGTGTCATTCAAAATTATGTAGGAACTGTAGTTTTGCAAGAGAGTAAAGCAGTTTCTTGTGTGTAAGGAGAAAGAGAGAGATGCTTTGATAGAAAATGTTTGCAGTAGTGGGTTGATGTGAAATTCCTTTGATACTTGGATGAAGTAGTAGGATGGAAGTAAACACGAACCCTTACGAAGATGTATCTTCAGGGTTACAGAGCTGTTACCCTGCCTGATCGGATGTGAGCTAAAAAATGAAAGTAGACAGGCCAATGAGGTGGATACCGCAGATATGTTAAGTTAGAAGGTATTTATCCAAGAACCACTTAAACTTGTTCGAAGAAGAAGAAGTCCCTGTCAGCTGAGAAGTCAGATGCTGGAAAGGATATACAACTGCCATTTGGTAGTAGTGAAATGCAGAGAAAGAAGAGTATGTTTTAGACAGGAATGTCAGCCCATGTAGATTAAGTACTGAGTTCTGCCATCAGGAGTGCATACAACAATCCGAAGCTAGTGCTAGTAACATTCTGTAGCACACTATCCTTGAGCACAAGTAGGTGGGTGTTTGATTCAGAGAAGCCTTGTATCTTGTGTCGGCTAATCCTCAAGTTCCTCAAAGTACTCATCAAACAAAAGTGACCTTGTGACTAACACATTTATGTCTGTCTTTGATATTCTTATATCTGATGATGATCAGCAGTACTAAAGTCAGGATTGTAGAAAATCTGTGCATGACTGGAATTTCATGCATGTAAAATGCAGTCCATATAACAGTGTAATGGACAAGTGGAGACCTGTCCCAAGCAGTGAAGAATCCTGTGAAAAAGAACAGTAGGAAAAGCCATGGATGTTGCCAACTTGCAATTCTGGAATATAGAAATATTTACTCCGCTAAAATATCTGAGCTTTGGCTGGCCAAGATCTACCTGGAATCAACTGGACGTATAAGCGAATTTAAGTACACTTTTTATCTGCACTTTTTCATATAGTAATGCATTTTATTTTTTCACTGAATATTAATTGAATTGAATATTGTCTGCTCTGTCTCTCTACAGTTAGTTCATAGTTTCATAGTATAGTACTAGGCTATCTGCCCTGGGGCGTTTGTAAGCCTAGCCATAGTGATGTGGCTTTTGCCACCCCATGAAATGGTACAAAAAATGTACAGAATAAATTTAGAATACTGTGCCTCTGTCTAGTAGTGACACAATGAAGGTCCCCTTATATAATAGAATTAGTTTACTGTGCCCCTGTCTAGCAGTGACACAGATGTGACCCCTGGGGTAAACTTACGATCTCCCATCCACTCCTCAAGATTTCTCTTGAAGAGAGTCAGTGAGGGGCTCTGCCTAATATGAACTGGGATCTTGTTCCAAAGCATGGGAAGCCTCTGGGTTATGAATCTATCCCTCCAGCATGTCCTATTCATACTTGTGCGAGGTTTAAGTCTTTAGCTCTCGTGGTCCTGATGGATTTGGATTTTTTGAGGTGGAGCATGTCCATCAGATCCTGATTGGACATGGCCTTGTACGTCAGGCAGAGATCACCTCTGAGCAGGCGGTATGCTACTGAATAGAGCTGAAGTTTCTTTAGTCTGGCAGAATAAGACATATGTTGGAGACCCTTGATCCTCTTGGTGAGGTACTTTTGTGGTCTCTCCAGCTGTTGCAAATGCCGGGTGAGGTACATACCAAATGGGGCATTGTACTCAATCATGGGTCTGTTGAGGGAGGAATATAGGGGTACAATGACATCCTTGGATCTGGATGTGAATCCCTTCATGATGAGGTGTGCAAGGTAGAATGTTTTTCTAACCACTTTGGCAAAGTGGGTGTCAAATGAGAGGTTGCTGTCTACTTTGGTCCCTAGGTCTCTGATTACTTTTTCCGTACTCGGTGGGTTGCTGTCTATGTGATAATTTGTGGGTACTTTGTTTTTCCCAAAGGGGATGACTATACATTTTTTGGCATTTAGTTTAAGGCCGTGACTCCGGCACCAGTTGTCCATTTCTGTGAGACCTTTTTGTAGGATGTGCGTGTCTGCTGGTGTATCAACTATGGCGCCTAGTTTGCAGTCATCTGTGAACTTTGTCAGCCACAGCCCTCCCATGTTTGCTTTAACATCTGAGAAATAAATGCCGAACAAGAGGGGTCCCAGGACAGATCCCTGTGGGACACCACTTGTGACTGGCTTTGAGTCTGACATTGCTCCAGCGATTTATGGGTTCTGTCCTTTAGCCAGTTTGCAATCCATCTAGTGACATAAGGGTTTACTTTTAAGCTGTTGAGCTTATCTATGATGCCTGAGTGGGGTATTGTGTCGAAGGCCGTAGCCAAGTCCAGGTATGCTGTGTGGACTGCTTTGCCCTCATCAATGGCTCTAGTGACTGTTTCGAAAAAGTCAACCAGGTTTAAAAGGCAGGATCTGCCCTTTACAAAGCCTAACTGGGTGGGGTCAAGTGTCTGTAGGTCCCCTATGTCTCTGTTTATGAGTTCCATAATGATTCTTTCCATAGCTTTGCAGACCAGGCTGGTTAAGCTTATGGGGCGGTAGTTTCCAGGGTCTGTAGAGGCACTCCCCTTGTGGAGTGGGACCACTGTTGCTGTACGCCAGTGTTCAGGTACATATCCCAAAGTAAGGCTAAGGTTAAATGGCATTTTTGTGTGTGGGTTTAGCTCCTCTTGAGTTCATGTAACACGCAACCCGGGATACCGCCAGATCCCATTGATGCTGTGTTTTTGCTTTGTTTAGGGCGGTTCTCACTTGGACATCTGTGATGACAGGGAGATTACATTCAGCTGGGATAAGTATTTCTTCTTTTGGGGTGAAGGAGGGAGAAATTTGCACTGAACCAGTCAGCCAGAATGTTGGCAATATCTGTGGGTTCAGTGTATTTTTGTTGTTTTGAACCAACTCTGAGCATATCTGAGGGTTTCACCCAGGTTTCTAACATAGCTGAAGAAGGCTTTGTGGTTATCTTTAGTGTCCTTAGCGATTTTTCTCTCAAAGTTGGCCTTGGATGTTTTTATGAGAGAACGTAGTTTTCTGCTAATGTTAATCAGAGATGTCTTCCCTTCATGGGATTTTGCTCTGACGTGCAGTAGCTTCCTTCTTTTGTTATACAATTTGTTTATGGCTGAGGTCCACCAGACAGGACGCTTACCTTTGGTGGAGAGGGACTTGGATCTGTTTGGGATAGCATGATCCATGCATTCTTGGAGATGTCCATAAAAAGCATTTGTGAAGGATTCGGCTTTGTGGGATGTGGTATCCACTGGCACAGTGGGCTTAAAGGATACCATCTCAGTCTTAAGAAGAGTGAAGTCTGCTTTTGAGAAGTTTTTCACTGTGGTCTTTTGTGCTGGGAGTGGAGGTGGGATATGTATATCCAGGGTGATTAGTTTGTGGTCAGATCTCACTAGTGAGGGGTATACTTCCGGTGTGGAGCATTTTGTCCCCATGTTTGTGATGATCAGGTCTAGTATATTATCTCCCCTAGTGGGAGAGGTGACTAGTTGTTCCAGTGCATTTGAATTTGAATTCCAGGAACCTTTGGGCTAGGGTATTAGGGCTAGAATAATGTACCCAATCTATGTTTGGGTAGTTGAAGTCTCCCAGTATGATGGTATTTTGTGATACATTTATATCCTCCAATGTCTTCAGGAAGGCTGAGTGGGGTTCTTGAGATTGGGAGGGTGGTCTGTAACATGCTACCTGTTGTATAGCAGTTTTCCTGTGGTTAGTTGCACCTGTATGGTCTCTGATGCTTCATGTGTTGCTACTAACCTGGAGGTGTGGGTGTCCTTGATGAATATGGACACTCCCCTTCCCTTTGTGGTTCGGCCCGGGTTCTGGGGCCGAAAAGCATGATACGAGGTATAGCCTGGTAGCGCTGGGGTGCTCTCAGGAGCCTTGAACCAGGTTTCAGTTACTGCACAGACGTCGATGTTCTCCATGCTGAGGAGTGCATCAAGTGCCTGCATCTTGAGATTTAGACTTCTGGCGTTGAGCAGCATTACCCTTGGTTTTTTTCCATTTTTGTTTTCTAAGGAGGTGGGTTTGTCTTTTGAGCCTTGCCTAAAAAAGGCACTATGGGGTGGCAAGAGCCTTAGCCAATATCCGGAAGCCCAGTGGTGACAGGTGTAAGCCATCCCTTGCGAAACAGCGTGGCTTGTCCAACATGTCATCCCAGGCAGACAGACATTGGATCCCCTTAAAATGACACCAGTACTTGAGCCAATTGTTAAAGCTGATCATCTTGTCTTTGTATTGTGGTATCATTCTTGGTGAGGGCAAGATGCTGCTCAGGGTCAGGGTCATACCAGCCTGGGCTACATAATCGGAGAGCTCCTCTGTCTCTCTTCATGTAGTCTCAGGGAGGTACGTCTCAGGTCATTCACACCAGCATGGACAATGACGGAGTCATATTTGTACTTGCTTTGGAGTGACTTGAGTGCGTGTGTTATGTGGCGGATCCTAGCTCCTGATAGACAGCTCACAGTCACCTTCTCCTTGTTCAGCCTGGTCAGCGGGACATCAGTGTGTCTGACTATAGAGTCACCTATTACTAGTGTATCAGGCAAGGTGTTTGGCCTTAAGGGCTGTGATTGGTTGACACACTGATTTATTGAAGTATGTGTTGCATGTGTTTTGTTTTGAGGTGGTGGATTTTTGGATGTCTGCTTTGGGAGCCTCTGTTGTTTTGGTAAGTTTTTTATTAGAGCCTCCGAGTATGTCTTTGTGTTTTATGTGTTTGGTTTGCAGTTGTGGTAGGTCTATGTGGGACTGGGATTGTTGTGTGTGTGGTTGCCATCTCCTCCTGTCTGGTCATGCCAGCCCTGAGTTGAGAGAGTTCAGCCTCCAGTTTGGCTATATAGTTGCATCTCTCACATGTATTTGTGTTTGTTGGGAGGAGGAGAGGGTTGTCTGTGTACATGAGACAATTGTAGCATTGTCTCAAGATACCCAGATTGACCAGCTGAACTGGAGACAACGCCAGTAATCTACCACTCGACATGCTAGAACAGTATAAGGGAGTGCTCCCTTCCTGTTCTTGTTTTGGTGTTAATCTTGGTGGCTTTGAAATTGCCCGGCCCTCTTGTAAATTTGCATTTGGATACTCCTTCTGGGCCCATCTCATTTGCTCACTCAACTGAGTGCAGTGAGGTCATAATCTGATTTCAGGCACTTTAGTCCCATCTCTTCAGCTGTATCCACTGTGTACAAAGAGAGCATTTTGGAAGGACAACCCCTGTAGTTAATCTTTCTCTGTTCCCTCCCTCCCTCAAAAAAAAAAGATATATATATATATATATATATATATATATATATATATGTGTGTGTGTGTATACTTTATTCAGCTGTTCTTACTGTAACTGTCTTGGTTTGCTGTTCTGCGTGCTATCTGTTCAGTTGCTCTTACTCTGCACTTATTACTGCATGTTAGTAGCCTTCTAATTTACTGCCTTCTGCACTTTTTTAGTCATTTGTTAATTTAATTGCATTTATTTAAACTGTATTTGCCATATTGCTACACACTCGTGTGCTAGCCTGCACTGCATTTGAGTTGTATTTACTGCTGTTTTAGCTGCTTTTCTGTAAAAAAAAAAAAAAAAAAGTGTACGTGTGTGTGTGTGTGTGTGTGTGTGTCTGTGTGTGTGTGTGTGTGTGTGTGTGTGTGTGTATGTATATGTATATATATATATATATATATATATATATATATATATATATATATATATATATATTCATTCTAAGCTTCTTTCCTGTAACTAGTCTAATCCCGCTACAGACTTGCTGTGTATCCAGGACTTGTTGGTAAGCTTCTGAGCCCTCCAAGCCTTACTCTGTTGGCTTATCAGTGGGAGTGGTAAGCACTAGGTAGCTTATCTACCACAAGAGGGGTGGTTTTTGCCCCAGAAATTCCATTTGGGCAGTTTTTCCATCTCTTTCAACTTTCTGGTTTAAAAACCCACATCTGCACTTGTTTCCCACCTTTCCTGTAACTAATGTAGTCCAGATACAGATTTGCTGTGTAAGCTTCTGAGCAGTGCCAAAGTCTGCTCTTCATTTTTTTCCTAGATCTGCTAGTTCTCTCCTCTCCTGCACTTTTACTAGCGTGTGAGTTTAGTACTTTACCAGACTAGCAATTATTGTAGTACACAAGTGCTACCAGCACTAAATGTTCTACAAGGAAACCGCTCCAATACTTATTAATGCCCACCTTTCCAGGCATGTTAACCTGGTGAACTTGGTCATCCTGAGCCAATGTAGCAACTGCCTCATGTACACTGACAACTCTCTCCTCTTACACCCCAACACTCAGACTTGTGAGAGATGCACTTGTATATCCAAATTGGAAGCCACACACTCTCCAGCCAAGACCAGAATAGCTGGTCAAGAGGAGAAGATCAACACTTGCACCACACCACATGGAACACACAGCCCTCCAGAACACACACCAGCATTGCCTTCACATAAAAACACAAACCACACAACCACCTTCATGGAGGCTCTCAATAAAAATCTAATCAAACAGCCGAGACCTCCAAGGCAGAAACGGACTGGACCACCATGACACAACACTAATCACGAGGCACATAACTCTCCTAAACAGTGTGCCCTGAGGCAAAACAGCATGCCCAACACACTAGTCATAGGTGAGTCGATAGTGAGGCACACCGATGTTCCACTTGGTTGAATAAGGAGAAAGTAACAGTCAGCTGCCTGTAAGGCGCCTGGATCTGCCACATAATGCACGCACTCCGGTCCCTCAACAACAGATACAAATATAACTTATGGTTGTGAATGACCTGAGACGTCTTGCTGGACTACATAAAAAGAGACATGGAGGAGCTCTCAAATTATGTAGCCCAGGTGGATATGACCCTAGCCCTGAACAGCATCCTACCATCACCCAGAGTGATACCACAGTACAAGCAGAAAATGATTGATATGAAGTAGTTTACTTCATTTGGTCTTCGACCTGTGGGATACCGGATCCATATCGGATCCAAGCCAGCAATTTCACTAGCATCTGCTCCAAGCTCCTCCCCTTACACACAATACACCTCCACTACCTTCCAACCCCCAGATCTCATTTGCAGTGGCTTGCTGAAGCATCGTGATCTCCTGAGCTCTGAGTAGTGAGTGGGTTTTCTGCTTTTAAGTAGCTTTTTTCTCTAAAACAATTAGTATAAGTGTTTTAGTGTAGGTTCCATCTTCTCCTCCCCTTGCTGGTGTGTTATGTAATTGAACCTTTGTTGTAGTTTAGCATTAGTTTGTTAGTGTGCTTTGCTTCTCCTCCCCTTTCAGTGTGTTCTGTGTGACTTGAGTGTTTGGCGAGTGGGTTGAGTGGGAAAACTGGTATTTTTTGTCTTTTTTTCCCTTCTCCTGTTTGAGTGGCAGGATAGAAACATGGCTGATGAGCCTTTATTCAAAAAGTGCACTGAGTATGGCCATAAATTTACTCCTGCAGATGGCCACAGTTTTTGTGTAATGTGCTTGGGTGTTGCCCATCTAAATACTGACTGCTCTGTATGCGCAGGTTTTAACCCGCGTGCTATCAAGGACAGGAAGGCTAAGTTGGCCCTGAAAGGCCTTCTTCCCACTTCTGAGGCGGTTGCCTTGTCCTCTGCTTTCGTCACAGCGGCTGTTGTGGCTGCCTCTTCTTCCTCTCTTGCCCTTGCTTCTCCTCCCTCCCAGGCTGGGACTCAACCTCCTGTTTCAAAGCCTGTGGAATTGGAGTGGAACGGGGCAGAGAGAAGGAGAGAGAGCCAAAATCTCACAGACCAGACAAACGTAAGAGGTCCCTGGACCTTCCTTCTCCCACCAAGTCAGCCTAGGATCCGTGACTCCCCTCTACTCCGATCTCAAGAGAGTTTCCCCTGGAGCCAGAGGAGACGTGCTGTCCATTTAGGGCCTCCATTCCTTGACCTGCAAGGTCAGAGTCAGTGGCCTTGTCGAGGTTCATGGGGAGCTTATCGGAAGTTGACATGGATAAAATTGATGAGGAGGTTCATTCGTACTCTGATCCAAATGGGGGTCTTGCCAGCCCCCTCTCCCTCTGGAGGGGGGAGCTCCTTTTTTTACGCAGATTTCTCCTTCTCCAATCCGTCCACCATGGATGGCCTTTGTCAGGGGGTCAGCGCCGACTGTACCTGCTAACTCGACGCCGACAGCTGCTTGGAGCGTGTCTGATCCGAGCGTCTCTCGGAGCCGGAGCTTGGGTGTCTGATCTGAGGGAGTGGAACTTTTTTCATCAGCTCCAGCTTTGTCAGGCCAAGTTCCCTCCTGCTGAGCTCCTTCCACTTCGGGCCTGGCTCCGATTCTCACGTCGAATCCAGGAGGTTCGTTCTCCCTCGGCGTTTGTGGTAGAAAAGGTTCTCACCGCCAGTTCGAGACCCCTGACTATCCCCTCGGTCTCCGCCTTGACCCCTTCGGCTCTATCCACGAATCCCATCATTTTACCAGAGGGCCAGCCCGTGCTCGAGGAGCCCCAGACAGTTCCCCCTGAGGAACAAGTGGCTTGCAAGTTCTCTCCGGAGAGCCTCACCAGAGACGTGCCTCGCAAGCATACGTGTAAGAGGAGGCACTTGCACTCCCCCCCACAGTCCCTCACAGAGGACATGGATTTGGATGATGGGGAAGGTTCCCCCAGGTCACCTCCCGAGGATGTCTCCTTTGGAGACTTCATGGAAATCCTTTGCCAACGTGGACCGCTTATTGAAGCGGGTTTATGCGTCGGCAACCTTTTCCATTAGGGTGCTGAACTACCTGGCCCACGTCACGAGACTCCAGTGCAACCTGGTCAAGGAGCTGGCTGAGTCTCCCCCTAAGTCCATGTTGCAGGAGGACAGGGACTCGTTCTCCGTGAGGATGGCCACTTTGAAAGCAGTCTCCAACACATCCATGCGACTCCTCTCACATGCTATTGAAGGAGCGGCTAGGGCGGCTGGGTCTGGCATATCCATGAGGTGCAACGCCTGGCTCAGACTGTCAGTTTTTGGAACCTTTCAAGACGTCCTTTGCCAGTGCCCCTTATGACGGCTTTACTCTCTTTCTTTGGTAAGACCGTCAAAGAGACTTTAGTCCAGAGTGAGAAGGACGGGAAGACACTGTCTGCCATAGGAGTCCGCTTCTCAAATCCTCAAAGATCCCTTTCCCGGATTCAGAGAAGGCAAAAGAAAATGTGGTTCCAGAAGTCGCAGTATTCCTGGGACACTTAGGGCTCTTCTTCCCCCAGAGGCAGAGGGGGACAAAATGGACGCCGGCCCAGAGGCAGAGGGGGTCCGAGGAATTTTGGGTCTCAAGAATCTTTCTCGGACAGGCCCAGACAGCAACCCTGAGGGGTTGTCCGACTGCTCTGCTCCGGAGGCAGTCTGGGGACGATTTGTCACCTGGCTGCATGGGAGTCCGTAACATCAGACCACTGGGTGCTTCAGATCATATCCAGAGGATACTGTATCCTCTTTGTGGTTCCTACCAAACCTCCCAAACACCTCCCAGACGTACCACCCACGCAAAGGGAGGCAGCAGCACAGGAAATTTCCAAGCTGTTCTAGAAAAATGAGCCATCAAACCCATCCCCCCAGATCCGTCCGGAACGGGCTTCTACTCCAGGTTCTTTTTAGTGCCAAAGAAAATTGGGGGCTGAAGGCCCATTCTGGACCTCTCTACCCTGAACCTGTCAGTTGCCAAAGAAAAATTTTGAATGGTCACACTACAGTCCATCATGCCATACCTGCAAGAGAACAACTGGATGTGCTCATTAGACCTCCAGGATGCCTACTATCACATAAAGATGCACAGAAGCTCCAAGAGGTTACTCTGCTTCCGGCTAGGAGTCCGTCATTACCAATTTCGAGCCCTACCCTTTGGTCTCACCACAGGCCCCCCAGGGTGTTCACCAAAGTGATAGCGGTAGTAGCGGCTCACCTGAAGCTTCAGGGGATTCAGGTCTATCCATACCCAGACTAATGGCTCCTCACTGCTTCCACCAGGCGTATACTTTCTCAAACCAGGGATTATTTATTAAAGCTTGCCCTGCATTTGGGGATCACAATAAACACATCCAAATCACTTCTAAATCCCGTCCAGGTGATAAGACTACATTGGGGCAAGGATAGACACCTTACAATGCAAAATCTTCCTGACCACGGAGAGAGTACAAAACCTGAGGGTGCATGTGTCTCTGATCTACTGTTCTCGTCTTCCATCGGCAGAATCAGTGTTGAGGGCCTTGGGTTCAATGACAGCGACCATAACACTTCTTCCGTGCGCCCAGTTACAATGAGAATTCTACAGTGGACACTAGCTGTGCAATGTTCCCTGTTGGAACTTCCATTATCGTATCCAATACAACTCAGTCGAGTCTGTCGGTCATCCCTTCTGTGGTGGATGTGCTGTCCGAAGATCTTGGAGGGACAACCCTTTGTTTCAGCCTCTGTCCAAGCCACAGTGACCACGGACGCCTCCCAACCCGGGTGGGGGGGGCATTGTTCGGGCAGGACAGTCCAAGGCCTGTGGTCCCCTGTAGAGACCAGCTTGCACACAAATGTTCTAGTGGTGAAGGATGTTCCTTTAGGCGTTGCAGGCCCTTCATGCCTTTCTTCCTCTGGGAACCATTGCATTTCAATCAGACAACATGTCAGTGGTCTGGTTCATCAACAAACTGGGAGGGACCAGATCTTACCCCCTTTGTCGCGAGGCCATGAGAGTGTGGGAAAGGGCGATCTCCACCGGTCGTTTTCTCATAGCAATGCATATTCTGGGATGGTCCAACATTCTAGCGGACAGGTTAAGTCAGACTATTCTGATGTTTTGAGAGTAGTCTCTGAATCTTTCAGTAGTGGAACAGATCTTCCTGGAGTGGGGTCAGCCTTACTGCGATCTCTTCGCATCTCCTTCCAACATGAAGTGTTCTCTCTAAATCCCCTGCCAGGGAAGTTCCCCAGAGATGCTCTAGTCCATGCTTGGCCTCCTGTTCTTCTGTATGCTTACCCAACAAGCTCGTCGATTGGGGATGGGGAACAGTGTGATCCTCATGGCCCCGTTTTGGCCTCGCAAGGTATGGTTTCCCTTCCTTTGGTCTCACCTTCTGGCTCCGCCCAGGATCTTGGATCCCATTCAGGATCTGATTTCACACCCATCAGGGGTTCCTCATCTGAACCTGGACAGTTTGAAGCTCACAGCTTGGCTGCTCCAGTTCCCATGATCACTAGGACTCCTGGATTATTCTCTTCAGTTAGGTCTAGTTTGGTGGCTGCTCATACATCTTCAACCAGGAAGGTTTACCGCAGCAAATGGAAACTC
This sequence comes from Protopterus annectens, assembly GCF_019279795.1. Lineage (NCBI taxonomy): Eukaryota > Metazoa > Chordata > Ceratodontiformes > Protopteridae > Protopterus > Protopterus annectens. The sequence continues at coordinate 1,091,462,709 of NC_056726.1, forward strand.
CTTTTGGGCTTCTCAAAGGAGTTTAAACTCCTTCACTGCTCCTATTTCTGCCATTCTTGATTTCCTAGCTAATATTTTTCAACAGGGAGCTAGTTATTGTACTATCAAAATTCAATTGGCTACCATTTCTCATTTTCATGTTGGTGAGAATTCTGCCTCACTGGCCTCCTCCAGACTGTGTAAAGCCTTTATTAGAGGGATCTTTGTTACTCCCCCACCGGTCAAGGATCCTGTTCCCCCATGGGACCTTACTATGGTTCTTCAAGCTTTGGTTGCTCCGCCTTTTGAACCTGCTGCAACCACAGATCTAAAATTCTTATCTTGGAAAACATCATTCCCGGTGGCTATCACTTCTGCTAAAAGGGTTTCAGAACTGCAAGCTTTGTCCATCAAAGTCCATATATGATTTTCCATAAAGATAGGGTTTCCCTTTGGTCCAATCTGTCCTTTCTTCCTAAGGTAGCATCACAAGTTAATATCAATCAAACCATTAATTTACCTGTCTTCTCTTCTAACTTTGCTAACAAAATGGAATATAAACTCCACTTGGATGTTCATAGACGGTTGCAATTTTATGTACATAGGACCAAAAACTTACTTAAATCCGATCAGCTGTTTGTGTCCGATCAGCTGTTTGTGTCCTTCTTTTGGGTAAACCTATCTCCAAGGTCACTATTGCTAGGTGGATTTCCTCATGCATCCTTCAGGTCTATAAGGACAAAGGTATTTCTCCTCCGGGTCAGATGAAAGCTCATTCCACTAGGTCCATGGCTACTTCTGCAGCCTTTTGGTCTAGACTCTCATTGGAAGATAGTTGTTCTGGAGCTACTTGGTCCTCATCTCGTACCTTTATTTCTCATTACAAATTGGATTTGCCATCTAGAAGGAGAGCATCCTTTGGTTCTGCGGTGCTCCAGAATATCCTTCCATGAGGGCCACCCAGGAGTTTAGTAGCTGGGAACTCTGTCTCACAGGTTGAAGACCAAATGAAGTAAACTACTTCAGATAAAGATGATGTTCTTCGTGTTTCACTGTTACAGTCATTACATTTGGGTTATCTGCTTAGTAGCCCTCAGTTGGCCTGATTATCAAAGTCTTGGGTCCTGCATAGGTTGCTGTCTCATCCTCCATGATGTCAGGTAGTCAGGGGTATAAAGCATGCAGCCGACGCCATTACATCAGTCTTTCTCGCCATGCGGTGCCCGAAGCAGAAGCAGTTCACAAGTGCCGGTCAGCCGACTCCTGAAATTTTTGTTTTCAAGTTTCAGATCTGAAGTCTTCAACAAAGCTAAGTACCCCGTTGGGGATACTTTTTCTTGCTCTAAACCGATGTCAGTAAAAGGTTAACAATTGTATTTCTTGTGGAAAGCAAATACCTCCTAAAGATTTTCATTCGTACTGCCTTCCTTGCTTAGGCCCTGACCACGACGTCCCTTGCTGTCAGTTTTGTGCCTTATTCAAACCTCAAACTATTCGTCGGCAGTTCATTTTCGCATCTAAATATTTTGGTACTCGGTTCAATTATCCAGAAATGGCTTCGGTAAGCCACCCGACTACCGATATTCCGAAAAAAACGCAAAGATAAAGACAGAGACAGGCCCCATAGGTCCAAAGCTGCTGACAACGCTTCCGTTAAACTAGTCCCCAGTTTGCCAGTACTCATTGAGGTGCTTTCGCAGCCCCCGATACCTGCTACTTCTGATTCGCAGGCCTCTTCTGAGACCCATTCGGAGTCCAGTATGCCGCGAGATGATGCTTCGACTGTGGAACCTGCGGATGTCTCTACCTTGGATGGGTCTGGAGCCACTGTGCAGGCACTGGCTTCTAAGGCTGTATTCAGGCATACTGACTTGCATATTAAACTGACGCCATCTTCTTCAAGGCCTAAATCTCGATCCACGACTAAAAAGTACAACGCCCAGACCACATGGTCAGGCCCCTATGCCTAAAAACAAGTGATAAGAATGGCTGAAGACCTTATTACTCTAATCAGGGGAAGCCACCCTTCTCCTTCTAAGAGACCTAGAACTGATTTTCCTTCTGATTCTTCTGATCAGGATTCTGAAATTTCTGTTTTTTTCTGATGACCAAGAGTTGCCTTTATCTACCTGTGAGGATTCTGATTCAGAGGACTCCATTCCCTCTGCTTCCCCTCCAGAGGATTTCTCGTTTGGTGAAACTTTGCATACCCTTAGGGAACATTTCCTCTGGGAAAGCCAGGATTACTCTGACTCCAAAAAGAGGCTTGGGGAATTCTTACTCCTACCTCAACACAGGCCTTTAGCTATACCTCCTTTACTGGACATTGTAGATGATGCCTTCTTGGAATCTAGCCTGGCCCCTGACACTTTACCTCCGGCTCCCAGAAAACCTGACCGGTATTAGAGTACCTGACTGCCAAGTTCCTCTTTAAGAATCCTACTGTGGATCCTGAGACCATTTCACAGGGGCCCAAAGGCATTAAGGCTATTGCTGCCAAAAACCCTACCCCCTCTGATAGAGATTCCAGGGCCCTGGACAGATTGGGTAAGAAGGTTTACACTTCTGCAACTTTGGCCATTAAGGCCTTAAACTGCCAGTTTCATATGTTGAAGTATCAGCAGCATGTTATTGGATTGCTTAAACAGTAAATGATGTTGATTCCTGACTGTGCTGAAAATAAAGAATTACAGGATTTAATGCATTCTGTTGAACAAGTTGGAAAACCTACTTTGCAATGTGGTTTTGATTCATTAGAGGCATCTTGCAGGGCTGCTGTCACTGGGTCTGTACTTAGAAGGCATGCTTGGCTTAAGGAGCAAACTTTGCCAGGTTATGTTAAAGCTAAATTACTGGATGATCCCTTAAACCAAGACCGCCTATTTGGCAACCAAGCAGAATAAGTACTAACAAAAGATGGAGGAAAAGCTAACTCTATGCAAACTGTTAAAGATTTCCTGCAAGTACAGCCTCCCAGATTCAGTAAGCACTGGCCTTCTAAGAATTCGTCCTTTCCTGCCTCTTCAAGGCCTTTTCAGTCCAAACCCAGGACCAGCAGACCACCCAGGCTTCAGTCTCAAGGTACTCACAGGCCTAAGCAGTGGGGGGCTCTCACTTCCAAAGCTGGAAGTAGTAAGACACCCCCTATGGTAAGCTGTCACAATGACTTAACTTTAAACCTTCCAAGCCCTGCTCAACTGACTGCTCCTTTAGGGGGAAAGATTGCTCTGCATGCAGAAAACTGGGAACTCATTACCCAAGACAAATGGGTTTTAAATATGCTTTCCCCAAGGATACAGATTTTACTTCCACTCCTTACCAACCTCTAGCGGTTGACCAGACCTACCCCCAAATCAGTGGGCAGAGGCTCAAAAGCAGGATGTACTTCGTGTTTCACTGTTGCAGTCATTACATTTGGGTTATCCTGCTGGCAGGTTGCCCTCAGTCGGCCTGAATTCCAAAGTCTTGGGTCCTGCGTCGGTTGCTGTTGCCTCTTCCCTGATGTCAGGTCATCAGGGGTACAAAAGATGCAGCCGACGCCATTTTATTCCGTCTTTCTTGCCGCGTGGTGCCCGAAGCAGAAGCACTTTGCAAGTGCCGGTCGGCCGACTCCTGAGACTTTCATGTTAGAGTTTCAGATCCAAAGGCTTCATTAAAAGCTAAGTACCCCGTTGGGGAAACCTTTTTTCTTCCTGCAGACCGATGTCAGAAAATGTTAATAATTATATTTCTTGTGGGAAGCAAATACCTCATAAGGACTTTCATTCTTACTGTATTCCTTGCCTAGGCCCTGACCACGACGTTGCTAGTTGTCGGTTTTGTGCTAGATTTAACCAATGCAGTATTAAGTGTCGGTACGATTTTGCATTAAACTATTTTGGGTGAAGATTTAACTATACAATGTCGTCGGACAGCCATCCGGCTACCGGAGTTCACAAAAAACGCAAAGAAAAAGACAGGCAACAGAGGTCCAAAACAGATGAAGCTTCTCCTAAGCAAGTCGCTAGTTCTCAGTGAAGTGCTTTTGCAGCCCCTGACACCCGCTACTTTAGAGTCGCAGGCCGCTACTGACTCCCACGTGGAGTCGGCCAGGCCGCTGGAAACTCAAGGTATTGGAGCCTCTGTGATTATTCCCTCAGATGGGTCTTGAGCCGCTGAGCAGGCATTGGCTTCTGAGGGTGTTTTCAGACCTAAACAATTATATATTAAACCGACTTCAAAGACCAAGACTAAAACACCTTTAAAGGCAAAGAAACAAGTTCAACAGCCACAAGGACAGGCCTCCATGCCCAAAAAACAGATGCTCAAAATGGCCGAAGACTTAATTACCTTGATCAGGGGTTCCCATCCCCCTCTTGATAAGAGGCCTAGGCAAGAGACAGACTATGAATCTTCAGATCAGGTTTCCATTTCTTCTGATTCCTGTTCTGATCAGGAATATTATATTCCCCCCATGAGGATTCTGATGCCGAAGAATCAATTTTTTCAGCTTCTCCTCCTGAGGACTACTCTTTTTGGGGAAACCTTGCATACCATGAGGGAGCACTTCCACTGGGAGAGCCAAGACTTTTCAGAATCTAAGAAAAGGCTCAGAGACATCCTTTTATTACCTCACACAGGCCTCTAGCTATTCCACCTGCATTGGACATTGTAGATGATGTGTTCTCGGTGTCTAGTCTGACCCCTGACTCTTTACCTCCAGCTCCTGTTAAGCCGGACAGATACTACAGGGTCCCTGACTCTCATAAATTCCTTTTCAAAAACCCTACTGCAGACCCAGAAACTATTTCTCAGGGTCCAAAAAGGGTCAAGGCTTCTACTGCAAAAAACCCTACCCCCTCTGACAGGGATTCCAGGGCACTGGATAGATGGGGAAAAAAGATTTACACATCTGCTACTTTGGCTATAAGGGCCTTAAATTGCCAGTTTCGTATGCTTTAAATATCCGTAATATATCATGACACTGCTTAAACAGAAAATGATGGCAAATTCTGAATGTGCAGAAAACAAAGAAATACAGGATTTATTGCATGCAGCTGAACAAGTTGGAAAGCATACTTTGCAATGTGGGTTTGATTCTCTGGAGGCCTCCTGCAGGGCCGCTGTTACGGGTTCTGTCATTAGGAGGCCTACTTGGTTAAAGGAACAAAATCTGCCTGACCATGTTAAAGCAAAATTATTAGATGCTCCCTTACAACATGATACCTTGTTTGGTGTTAAGGCGGAAGAGGTGTTAAAGAAAATGGAGGACGAAGCTAAATCTATGCAAACGGTCAAGGATTTCTTACAGGTACAGCCGCCTAGATTTAGCAGACACTGGCCTACAAAGAACTGGTCCTTTCCAGTCTCAGACAGACCTCAAAGGGGCAGATCCAGACGCCCTAGAGGCAGATCACAGCCGCAAGGATCCTACAGGTCTAAACAGTGGCGTGCTTCTACCTCCAAAGGAGGAGAAGACAAAGCACAATCATACAGGAAACAGTCCCAATGACTTCCCCCTGCCTGCACCAAGAACTTATCTTCTGGCAGCACCCTTAGGGAAAAAACATAGCACTTTTTTCTCAAAATTGGCACATTATAACCCAGGACAAATGGGTTCTAGACAGTGTCACAAGGCTACAAGTTTAATTTCCGTACCCTGCCAAGCGCAAACGGTTGGCCAGACCTGCCAAAAAATCAATGGGCAAAGACTCAAAAACAAGTCTCAGCTCTCATGGACATGAGGGCTATTCAAAAAGTGCCACAGCAAGAACAGGGACAAGGAATTTACTCAAGACTGTTCTTGGTACTGTTCTTGGTACCCAGAAAGGACAAAGCATGGAGACCAATACTGGACCTATATATTCTAAACACTTTCCTGGATATACCAGAATTCAAGATGTTGACCTTACAGCAGCTTCTGCCCATGCTGGGCAGCAAGGCTTGGCTCGTGACTTTAGACCTAAAAGAGGCATACCTGCATGTCCCAGTCAGACAATCATGCAGAAGATACCTCTGATTCAAGGCTGGCTCAAAGCATTACTAATTCTCTGCACTGCCCTTTGGCTTATCTACTCCGCCCAGGGTCTTCACAAAGTGTCTGGCATCAGTAATTGCTTACTGCAGACAAAGAGGAATACAAATATATCCTTACTTGGACGGCTGCCTCATACAAGCAGAGAACAAGGACATTCTACTACAGCATCTGACGTTTGTGATAAGACTTTTAACATGCCTAGGGTACACAGTCAACAAAAATAAATCAAAACTAGTACCCTCTCAAGAGATAATATTCCTGGGTGCAAGCTTAAATACAACTGCCCAGATGGCTTATCTCACTCCAGACAAACAAAGGCAACTGACTACCTATTTCATGGAAATGGCAACAAAGGCCCAGTTATCTGCAAGAAAAATTCTGCAGGCTTTGGGCTTCATGGCATCCTGCATCTTACTAATTCCATATGCAAGACTGCATATGAGGAAAATTCAATGGTACCTAAAAAGTGTCTGGACACAGCATTGCCACAGTCTGGAAACCATGATTACTCTAATTCCCTGCCTACAACAGGAGTTTTGCTGCTGGACAAAGGTTTGTCACTAAAACAAGGGAAAGCCACTCGTTACCCCCTCCCCAGCCAGGCAAAGCCTAACGACGGATGCTTCAGAATATGCCTGGGGGCACTCATGGCAGGAAGAGGCATTCAGAGCACCTGGTCCACAAACCAAAAGCATCTACATATCAATCAAAAAGAGATGCTAGCTGTTCAAAATGCCCTGACACCCTTCAAGGACCTACTTCATCCGAGACAACTACTGATAAAGACAAACAACACCACTGTCATGTGGTACATAAACAAGCAGGGGGGCACTCATTCCTATCCCCTGTGCAGACAAGCCATGGCTTTATGGGACACAGCATCGACTTACCAAGTTCATCTGCAGGCACAATTCCTGCTAGGAAAGGAAAATACTCTGGCAGACGAACTAAGCAGAAACCTCATGGATCCCCACGAGTGGCACCTGGATCCAAGTCTTCAGCATGATTACAAAGAAATAGGGATGCCCGTACATAGATCTGTTTGCCTCCCCTCAAAACAATCAACTAAAAAGATTCTGCACAAGGACTTATCACAGACAAGCTTGGAAAGTGGACGCCTTATCTTTCAACTGGACAAAAACCTATCAGTATATGCCTTTCCTCCACTGCCTCTCCTCCCCAAGGTACTCCTAAAGGTCAGGCAGGAGAAACCAAAAATGATTCTGATTGCCCCAGACTGGCCACGCCAGTACTGGTGTCCAATCTTAAGGAACTTGTCCCAATGCCCAGCCTGGACCTTACCTCAAATACCTCATCTACTGTCCCAGCAAAACAATCGGATTCTGCACAGCCAACTCCGGACCCTAAACCTGGCAGCATGGTGGATAATGTAGCCATACAAACCACGCCTCAGTAAAGCTGTGATGGATGTCATTTTAGAAGCCAGAAGGTCTAGTACTAGAAAATCCTATGCTGGGAAATGGAAGAGATTTTGCGCTTGGAACCAAGCTCAAGGAACTGATACAGCTGTCCCCAAATATTCCTCAGATTTTACAGTACTTAACTGAGATGCTCGACAAAGGCCTATATTTCATCAGTTAAAATCCATGCCTCTGCCATTTCGGCTCATTACAATACAGAGCCACTACTCTTTTCTCATCCTTTATTAAGGCAGTACCTCAGAGGAGCCAAAAACTTAAGGCCTCCAATAAGAACGCCGATACCTGCATGGGACCTCAATTATGTCTTGGAAAAACTCACCTTACCTCCTTTTGAGCCAGCTGCTACTGCGGATTTAAAGTTCTTATCTTGGAAAACAGCTCTGCTCCTAGCAATAACTTCTGCAAGACGAGTTTCAGAGCTACAGGCTCTCATGGCTGTGGAACTTTTTATCATTTTTTATCCAGACAGGGTCTCTCTGAGAACAAACCCTACCTTTATGCCTAAGGTGGTATCCAGTGTAGCCCTTAACCAAACAATTCATTTGCCAACTTTTTATCCAAATCCACAGAACAAGGGGGAGAAAATTCTGCATTCTTTGGAAGTACACAGACAACTTAGATTATACTTGGACAAAACTAAAGATCTGAAGTAGGAGATTCATTTGTCTGCAACCTGTGGGTTATGGATCCGATATCGGATCCGAACCGGCATGGTTTACCAGCTATGGATCCAAGCTCTCAGCTCCTCCCCTCACCCATAATGCCCTGCTCTACCCTCATGACCTCAGATCTCGTTTGCCGCGCATGGTGACCAGATTGTTTTTTCCAGCTAAGTGCTTTATTCAGTATTTAAATTAGTCAAATTTTAAAATTTTTTGGTTAATTTGTGTGAAAGTGTAGGTTTCCCTCTTGTATTACTTTTTTTAGAGTTTAATCTTAAATTTATATCCCTCCCCTCGCTGGTAGCATAGTGTGTGTGTTGGGCCTGTGAGTGATTTTTGTTTTTAGTTACTTTACTTTAGTTCTAGTAACTTTTATTTGTTAGCTTGGGATGTCTGAGCAGCCCAAGGCTATTTTATCTAAGTGCTCCGAGTGTGGCCATAAGCTTTCCCCAGCTGATGGCCACACTCAGTGTTAGATGCCTGGGGTTGAACACCTCGCATCTGGATGTTCCATTTGTGCAGGGTTCAACCCCAGGGCATTGAAGGAGCCGAGGTACAAGCTTGTTTTGGCGGGCCTCTTGCCGGACTCGGCTCGCTCCTCCGCTCCTTCGGGGTAACCGTCCCCGGTTATTCCCTCTCGGCTCCCTCCTCCTCCTGGGACTCAACCTCCCGCTTCTGGTTCGGAGGAGAGGGATGCTAGGAAAAGGACCAGAGGGAGAAGCACCATAAGCGGCGGCCGAGACCTCTGTTTGGCCCCGCCAGCCAAGCTGGCTTCTCCCCTTGTCTGCTGGATCTCCTCCTCCTCGGCTCCGGTCTCCAGTGTGTTTTCACGGGACCTGAGGAGGAGGAGACACGATCTCCGTCGAGGCTATCGAGGAGGCACTCAAGGCCTACCTCGGTAGCCTCGCCGAGATCAACGTGCAGCCTATCGGATGCTGATCTGGACCGGATGATGAGAAGGTTCATCCAGGCCCAGATGCAGATGGGAGTGCTCTTGCCTCCCGGGAGCTCACCCCTTTTCAAGCCAATTGCTCCTTCTCCGACCCGCTACCCGGGTTCGGAGCAGTTGAGCCGAGCAGCTGAGCGGGGTGGGTCGGCGCCGATAGTACTTGGTACCGGATCCGACCCTGCCCTCGAGTGCATCGGATCCGACCCTCGGAGCCTGGATCCGAGCCTCGGATCCGGGGATCAGTGCTCCTTCGGGCGCCGTCTGTGTCGGAGCGCACTGTCCGCCGGATCCGAGTGCTTCGCGCCAGCTCCGATCCACTCTTCGGATCCGAGGGGAGCGATTGTCGGATCCTTTGGTCGAGGTCGGCTCCCTTGGCCTTTGATGTAGTGGAGAGGGCCCTGTTGAGGGTCTCCGGACCCCGGCACTTGTTTCGCCCGTCCCGCACTCCCTCTGCACTGGGTCAGGCTTCCACCATCCGCCCTTGGGACAGCCCGCTTCTGTGCCCCAAGCTGCTCCTGGAACAGGTTGCTGCTGCAGGAGTCCTCTGACAGCCCCCAGAGGATGTTCCTCGCAAGCATGCAAAAGGAGGCACATTGACTCCCCCGAGTCTCTCACGGAAGACACGGATTTGGAGGAAGGGGGAAGGCTCCCACGGTCACCCCCGAGGATGTCTCATTTGGAGACATCATGGAAATGCTCCGCATAAGGGGGTGGTCTGCCCCAAGTCTTCCTCGGACGAGTCCGTGTTCTTGGAGGCATTTGAAGCGGGCCCGTCTACCTCTTGGGTGTCCCTCCTGCCGACCCCTGGTGGACCTCATTACCACCAGGCGTGGAAGGAACCGGACACCGTGGAGCCAATCCCTAAGAGGCCCGACAGGATCCTCAGTCCACTGTCTGACCGTGCCCATTGGAGTAAGGGGCCTCCAGTAGATGCCATGTTGGCGGTGGCCACCAAGAGGAACTTGCTCAGGAGAGTCCCTCAGTCCATCCCCGAGCAAGGAGTCTCTGATGATGGACCGCTTGGGAAGCGGATGTTTAGTTCAGCGACCTTCTCGGTAAGGGCGCTGAACTACCTGGCACGTTATCAGGATGCAGCGATCTCATTAAAGAATACGCTGCATCCCCAGAGTCCATGTCGGAGGAGGACAAAGTGCTGCACTCCACCCGCATGGCCACTCTTAGATCAGTTACCAATACCTCTATGCGGCTACTCTCCCATGCTACGGAAGGCGCCGCTAGAGCCGCAGGGGCAGGTCTAGTCACTAGACGCCAGGCCTGGCTCCGTCATTGCGATTTCTCAGAGCCCTTCAAAGCGTCATTTGCGACGCCTTTGATGGTTCTGCCTCTTTGACAAAACCGTTGGACACCTTGACCCAGAGCGAGAAGGGCGGAAGACGCTGTCTGCCGGAATCCGCTTCTCTGCACCCCAGAGGCCCTATTCTAGGAACCAAAAGGGTCAGAAGAAGATGTGGTTCCGAAGTCGCAGCAATCCCAGCCTGCTCTGGACAACCAGTCCTTCCGTGGTAGAGGAGGACAGGGAGGACGCCCTAGAGGCAGAGGGGCTCCCAGGAACTTCGGGTCCAGAGAACCTTCTCTGAACGGCCGCAGCAACCCTGAGGGGTTGCCCGGCTGCTCCACTCTGGAGGCAGTCGGGGACATTTCGGGCACCTAGCGGCATGGGAGTCCATAACATCAGACCGCTGGGTTCTCCAGATCATATCCAGAGGATACCGTATCCCTTTCGCCACTTACCAAAATTGAAGTCCCTCCCAGACGCTCCACCCGGTCAACGGAGGCCGCTTTGGCAGAAATTGGCCATCTGCTAAAGAAAAGAGCCATCCAGCCCAGCCCCCAGACCAGATCGGATCAGGGTTCTACTCCAGGTTCTTTTAGTGCCAAAAAGACGGGGATCTAAGACCAATTTTAGACCTTTCTCTTGAACCTGGCAGTTCCCAAGGAAAAATTCAATGGTCACTCTGCAATCTATTCTCCCCTTCTGGGAGAAAATCACTGGATGTGTTCCATAGACCTCAAAGATGCGTGCTACCACATCCTAATGGACAGGCGCTCCAGGAGGTTTCTCCGCTTCGGCTGGGAGCCAGTCACTACCAGTTCGGGTCCTTCCCTTTGGTCTCACCACAGCCCCAGGGTGTCCACCAAAGAATTAGCAGTGGTAGCGGCCCACCTGAGGCTTCAGGGGTGCAGGTCTTCCCTACCTGGACGACTGGCTCCTTACCCCCAACAAGGCATCTACTACTATTGGCGAGACTCCTTTCTCCATCTTGCTCCCAATCTGGGCATCACTATAAATACAAAGAAATCCAACCTAGCCCACACAGCTCTTAGATTTTATAGGGGCCAGGTTAGACACAAGGAGTTTAAAAGCCTTCCTCACTGCGGACAGAGTTCAAAATCTGCAGCTCCAGGTGCGGGCCATTCTCCACTCAAGTTCTGTTCCGGAGTTGGTCCTGAGGGCTCTAGGGTCCATGGCGTCTGCTATAGCACTTCTTCCTCGCCAGGCTCAATATGCATCCTCCAGTGGACTCTCTTAGTACAGTGGTCATACCTTGCTCTTCCTATGCATCATCCCATTGCGATCAGCAAGGCTTGCAAGCGGTCCCTCCTGTGGTGGCTTCACTCCCCAGATCTTCACGGAGGCCGCCCATTTTGTGATTCTCCCTCTCGCCACGGTGACCACGGACGCCTCCTCCTCGGGTGGGGGCATTTTGAGCCCGGACCGTCCAAGGCACGTGGAACGATTCAGAGACCTTACTGCATATCAACGTTCTAGAGATGAGAGCAGTGCTCTTAGCGTTGCTAGCACTTCAGGACTTTCTTCCCTTGGGAACAATTGCAATTCAATCGGACAACATGTCGGTTGTCTGGTATATCAACAAGCAAGGAGGAACGAGGTCTTACCCTCTTTGTCGAGAAGCCATGAGAGTTTGGGAATGGGCTATCTCCACCAACCGCTTTCTAATAGCAACGCACATTCTAGCGGACAAGCTCAGTCGCACCATTCTGACCCCTTACGAGTGGTCTCTCAATTCTCAAGTAGCGGAATGCATATTCGCACGGTGGGGAACTCCTTCATGCGATCTTTTTGCCTCTCCCTCAAACACCAAGTGCGACAGTTTTTTCGCTCTGATACCTCCTCCAGGAGGTTCCCCAAGAGACGCTCTGGTGCATGCCTGGCCACCCGGTCTTCTGTATGCTTATCCACCCTTGCCTCTGATGCTCCAAGTTCTTCAGAAAGCCTCTCGGGTGGGTTGCAGAATGATTCTCATTGCTCCGTTTTGGCCTCGACAGATCTGGTTCCCCTTCCTAAGGTCTCACTCGGTGAATCCTCCTTGGATTCTAGATCCCATTCCGGACCTGATATCTCATCCATCCTGCCTATCTCCTCCAAATCTGGACAACCTGAAGCTGACCGCTTGGCTGCTCCAGTTCCACTCTTGATCAGGACTCCCGGTATTTCGTCCCCTGTTAAGGCGATCCTGGTGGCAGCTCATAAACCGTCCACTAGGAAAGTCTACCGCAGCAAGTGGAAACTGTTTTCTTTGTGGGCGGAGCGGCAAGGCCTGAACCCCTTCACAGTTCCTCTCCCTTTAGTGCTTGATTTCTTAACCACTCTTTTTAACGATGGTGCCACCAGATCCACAGTCAAAGTACAACTTGCGGCAATTTCACATTATCACATTGGTCATGAATCCAGTCCACTCATGTCAGCCAAGTTGTGTAAAATTTTCCTTAAAGGTACTTTCCTTCTCAGGCCCCCTGTAAAACAAGCGGTTCCTCCCTGGGACCTTTCCTTAGTTCTCCAGGCCTTGACCACCCCCCCCCCCCTTCGAACCAGCGGCTACGGTAGATCTCAAATTCTTGTCTTTCAAGACTGCCTTCTTAGTAGCCATTACATCGGCCAAGAGAGTTTCAGAGCTCCAAGCATTATCAGCTAAACCTCCTTACTTGGTCTTTCATCCAGGCCGTGTTTACCTCAGGACCAACCCGTCCTTTCTTCCTAAAGTAGCTTCTGAAGCAAACATTAATCAATCCATTAACCTCCCTGTTTTCTTTCCTAAATATGAAAACAAAGGTGAATACATGCTTCACTCCTTAGATGTTCACAGGCATCTTAGATTTTATCTAAACAGAACGGCTGGTCATAGGCAATCCGACCAGTTGTTCATTTCCTTTGCTAAATTTAATTTGGGCAAGCCAATTTCTAAAGTCTCTCTGTCTCGCTGGATTTCACAATCAAGCTTCAGGAAGGCCCGCACCGGAGGGTGTACATGCCCATTCAACCCGGTCAGTATCTACCTCGGCAGCCTTTAAGGCTAGGATTCCTCTAGATGATATTTGTGCAGCAGCCACGTGGGCTTCATCTCATACTTTTATTTCCCACTACAAGTTGGATCTTGCATCTAGGGGTAGAGCATCCTTTGGCTCAGCTGTGCTCGAATATCCTTCCATGATGGCCAAGATTCACGTAGGTGGGGACGCTGTCCGACAGGTTGCAGACAAGTGAATATCCTACCTCAGATTTAGAAGTTATGTACTCACCATAACGTTCCATCTGAGTAGGTGTATTCATTTGTCTGCAACCATCCCGCCCTCCTATCCCCCTGGCCTTTCAGTTTCCTGCATATTGTGTGTTACCCTTTTCAGGGTGTTCTTGCTGTTGGCAAACTCGATCTGAGGTCATGAGGGTAGAGCAGGGCATTATGGGTGAGGGGAGGAGCTGAGAGCTTGGATCCATAGCTGGTAAACCATGCCGGTTCGGATCCGATATCGGATCCATAACCCACAGGTTGCAGACAAATGAATACACCTACTCAGATGGAACGTTATGGTGAGTACATAACTTCTAATTTTCAGAAAGATAGAACAATTACTAGTGGCATATGCAGGATCACAAGGAAAGGCCATCTCCAAGCAGACTATTTCAAAGTGGATAGGTCACTGCATTTGTTTCTGCTACTCACAGCATGGCAAGCCAGTGCCTAAGGGCATTAGGCCACATTCAACCAGAGCTGCAGCCACTTCTGCAGCCTTTCTCAGGGGAGTACCAACCAAAGACATGTTAGAGGCTGCAGCCTTTCTCAGGGGAGTACCAACCAAAGACATGTTAGAGGCTGCTACTTGGAGTTCAGTGCATACCTTTACAAAACATTACAATCTGCCTCTTTACTCTAAATCCAGGGCAGGCTTTGCCACTGCAGCTCTGCAGGGCCTCGTAGCCGCTCCTAATGCTTTTTAGCTCCAGCCCCCCAACCATAGCTTTGGGACTCAACCTAAATGTAATGACTGCAACAGTGAAACACGAAGAACATAGTACAGTTGTGTACACTTACCATAAATGTAGATGTTAGAGTGTATTCACTGTTGCAGTCCAGGTCACCCACCCGCCATCCCCCTTATTTTTGCTGGAAGTTATCTTCACTTCTCTAATCTATACAACCTAGGTGGTGTATTTGCTTATAGATGAAGGTAAAGCTTATTTTGGTGCATGTATGTTTTATTTACATAATTTTAGCCTACCCTTTTGGGGGCACCGGACATCTGGGGCAAGAAAAACTGAATAAAATGGTGTTGGCTGCATCTTTTGTACCTCTGATGACCAGACGTCAGGAAAGGACAAA